>NW_007577902.1:226872-280073 GCF_000690725.1 Stegastes partitus
TAGGTGTGAATGTGAGTGTGCTTGGTTGTCTGTCTCTAAGTGTAGCCCTGCGAAAGACTGGCGACCTGTCCAGGGTGTCCCCTGCCTTCGCCCTAAGTCAGCTGGGATAGGCTCCAGCCCCCCCCCACGACCCTAGTGAGGATTAAGCAGTGTGTAGATAATGGATTAATGTATGTATGGACCTAATGTCAATTCATAGTTTTGCAAATGTCAAGGTAAGTCACTGGATGTTCACTAAACTGTTTACATTAAGTTTTAAAAAAATACACTGTTGGACAAACTTTCCATGCCTGATTTGAGTATTGACAGCCTTTTCTTCTAGTAAACTGTAACTGTAACAGTAACTTTCTGTTTTGTGTTTTAACACATGAGGACTTGGGACCCTTTCACTCAACAATATGTTTTGCTCATTTGTTGTTTGTTTGAGCTTCACTGTGCAGAACAATGTCTGTATACATTTAACTCTCGACAGCTGTTTTCGCAATGACCTACCATCCTACACGTGAGTAACATGGAGCTACAGTCTTTAGCTGCGGTTCAGGAGCACGACCACACCTCCATCACTCCCCTTCCTGACCCTACATATATACACCACCCTGCCTTCCCACTGGTTCGTTCTCGCTTCTTGTGCACTGAGCAACACACGTCATCGTTCAGTCTGAAAGTTTATAGAAAACTCTTGACTCACCACAGACCGCTCATCCATCAGCCCTCTGTGAGGGAACATCCAACCCGGCTCCAGATTTTCTCCACGCCGATCAACCTGATCCACGTCGAGGCCCCGGAGACGAGGGGATCGATGTCGCTCCAGAAACGCCATCAACGCGTCGCTCGTCACTAAGAAACGACTCCAACCAGAACTCCTCTCTCCGTCCTCCAGCCGCATCAGATTCTCCTCATCCGATCGTAGCTACAACCAAGGAGGCTCTTCTCAGGGAAGACCAAAACGTATTACTCCCTCGTCAACTTTTTCTCGCTCCAGCGCTGATGTCCGAAGCAGGCGAGTGTCCAGAGAAGCCGGCACATCCGGAATAGATCAGCGCGCTCCCAAGCTCCTGACAGATCCTCCGGCGATGTCCCTCCACATGACAACTCCGACCAAACCGTCGGGGGTCTTCAGAAAGCAGTAAGAGATAGACTTTATCTGTCACCGCTCTGACAACAAAGTTAAACTATTCAGACTTCTAACAAACGCCCGGAGCTGATGTCACGTGACCACAACTATCCTCCTTCCGGTGTTGTGCCGAAAAAAGCACCCCTGCACCCCCTACAGTAATATTTAATATTTGTCTGCACATGGTCACGTGGAAATATTGAGAACAACAGGGACAGATTTGGTCTGAATATACTGTGAAAAGTCAAAAATGCACCCCTCCAGATTTACTGGATCACCTCAGCTGGCTCCCCTTGAAGCAACAGAGCAACAACTCTAACACGAGCTCCTCATCCCATCTACAAAGCTATACCCAGCCAACCTTCAGATGAGGCTCATTTCAGCTTCTTGTACCTTTAATTTTGTTCGTCACGTCTAAAGATTATTACCATAGGTTAAGGTCTGGACTGTGGCTCGGCTGGTAAATCGAAAGCTTCGCCCTCTGGTTCAACTCCTTTTTCATCGCCATGATCCATGATGAGCCCATCCATCTCACACGCCATTCTTCCGTCACTTATGAACAAGATCCCAAGCAGCAATCAGCTCTCATCACATGCTCTATCTGCCACTTTTTAGGGGTTTCTTGATCAACGAAGGTGACCAAGAAACCAGAATCGCATGATACCTCTGCAGTATAATTTATCATGGTCATTTCCACTGACATCGGGCTGCAAGGTGACTTGGTGGTTAGCAGCGTTGCCTCACAGCAAGAAGATCGCAGGTTCACATCCAGGTGAGGACTCTTTCTGCATGGAGTTTGCATGTTCTCTCCATGCAGTGTGGGTTCTCCGGCTTCCTCCCACACAGTCCAAAAACAGGCTGAGATTAATTGGTGATTCTAAATTGTCCATAGGTGTGAACGTGAGTGTGCTTGGTTGTCTGTCTCTAAGTGTAGCCCTATGGTAGACTGGCGACCTGTCCAGGGTGTCCCCTGCCTTCGCCCTGAGTCAGCTGGGACAGGCTCCAGCCCCCCCACGACCCTGGTCAGGATTAAGCAGTGTATAGACAATGGATGGATGGATGGATTTACCTAATTGCCCCTCGGGGATAAATAAAGTTTTTTCTGATTCTGATTCTGATTCTGACATCCATTCGCCCATCCTAAGGCATAAAAATATTCCAACATCTTATATTCCAGTCTCTTGTCGGCACTCTGGAGTCAACGTTTTTTCTGGCCTTCCTTTTTTCTTGCAACATGCACAGTTTATTGCAATGTTGGCCAACGAGTTAAGTTCGATTCACACTGCCATCCTACGGAACCTCTTCCGCATCTCGTATTTCACCTTCCTGCATCTCTTAAGACTGACTGGTCCATTCATTCAAAGAAAGTGAAACCAATCAAACGGGTAATCCAACACCCATCATGTACTCCAAACTAGATTCAAAACCAAGCCCTTGCAAATCCGTAGTACACCAAATACAACCAAAAAATTTTAGGATGCTTCACCCTCCAACCCTCAGTTCATTACAGAGACTGGTCAAGCCGCAACCCAACTCGTCTTCCACTTCAAGCAAGTCCTGACGACATCCCAAATCCTAGCACGTTCTCTGGTCACTCCTTCCATATTGACGCAGCTTCCAGCCAAGGAGTTCTGGACCACCTAATTAAGGCCATGGGCCTCAAGTGTATCTGCTTCTCATCTGCTCTAATCCTCAAGACCCACGTTGCATCCACTCTTTGTTTCATTCTTATGGGATTCTTTGTAGGGGGTGTGCTGGCCCGAGAGCTGCTACTGATCCCTGACTAAGCATTTCCCCACACCACATCAACTTTTTTCAGTCATCACCTACACAACACTGATTCGCTTTCAGGAATCAAGCTTCAGTTTTTTGGCGTGGTCCCAGCTAGTGAAATGGAAACTTAAAGCCTCCAGAACATGAGAGAATTGACTTTTCAGAACGAAGTGTCATTTTGTGGCATGTCTAAAGGGAAGCTTAGTCATATTTTTTTCCTTTGACTATAATTTGACACATTCACTTTAGTCACTTTGGTAACTTATTTTACATCTTTGCTTCACGCTTTGGAATGAAATGGTTACATGAATAACATCTGGCAATTCTAGCTCAGCATAAATCAAAATATTAAAAAAATAAAAAAATATCTGACAAAAAATTTGCAGTTGTTTTCTTCTTTTCATTAAGCTTAACTAAGTGGAGTTTGCTTTGCATAATAACAGCAAACTTATAACATATTTGTTTTCAGGTAGAAAAGGGAACTTGTAATGTTTTACATTGTGGGAATCTTTCACTGTATTGGAATTTGTGTTTTCCCTTCCTCCATTAATTTTAATTAATGTCTAATTGTTAGAAAAATGAAACAAAACTTGAGTTATAGTGAATTTATTCACTGAACAGTCAGTACAAGAAAGCTCATTACATTCCATAGTCATTTGGGCAAATTGCTGTTTCTCTATGTAAATAACCTGATTTCGAAGCACCATAACAAAGCTAACAGTGGCATAGTTGGACACAGATCTAATTAAGAGTTTTGAGCAGAATTTATCTGAATGATCAAATGTTATTCCAACCAAAGAAAGGTATTGCTTGCCCACAGATCTTTTCAAAAATCTCAACCTTTTCTTTCTTTCTTTTTTTTGTTTTGTTTTTGTGACTTATATGAAAATCATTTGAGCAGAGGTAATATAGAAGAGCAATAATGTCCAGCACTAATTTAATACCTTATTACCATAAGCCTGGTGCAATGCATGCATAATAAATTGTTGTATCTTTTACACGGCTCAAGCATATGGTTCGGAGACCGGATTCTCTTCAAACTGCACCAAATTTGCATGATAGGATGTGAGAGTTGGATGGATTTGGGGATTATATGAAACACAGCTTCCATTTCCAGTTCATTGTACTAAGGAGAGGTATCACATTTACACAGATGGCAAGGAATTTGGAAATGCACAGCTTCTGTGAATCACAAAACGTGCACAGGAGAAATTTTAAAAAAAAAATCACTTCAAAGACAGAATCTATGCTGGGGTTTTTTTTCTCCAAAAGAAAAGAAAGTTCTTTATCATTCTGTACTTTTTAAAAAAATAGACTGCAGTTTTATGCAGCTCAGACGGAGCTGATTAGCGTTGTTAGTAGTGTTTAAGCCACATGGTCAGAACTGCACTGTATGTTTCATGGGAGGTTCGAGAGACCCTGCTAGGACAATCATGTTCATTATGGTTAGATCATTCTAGGGGTCAGTCCAGGGAACGAATTACTACACAGTTGACTGGCATTATCCTGACAGTCCACAACCGTCTGCTGGTGTTCTGACACTACAGTAGGCACTTCACACTACATAATGCATTGTATAAGAGCAGACAGCTTGGCAAATAAACCTTTTCTTTCTGTTGTAACATTTTACTATCTATTATGTTTTTTCTTGAATGGTTGTTTGTGTTAACCATTCATATGCAGTTTAATTTCATTGTATTTCCACTTTATGTTCTCCAATTAATAACTCAAACGCCTACCGTATATTGATAGCCATTCTGCTGTTTACGTGGGCTCTAGTGTAAAGTGTTTTTTAATGTTTACCTTCTTGAAAAAAAAAAGAAGCTTTACCTGTCTTTTTTTAATTTATCACACCAAGCAACAACAAAAATATATATAATATTGACTTTATGGTTTACACTTCACAAAGATTTTATCACTGGACTTGAATTGCGGGCTGCAAGGTGGCGCAGTTGGTAGCAGTTGGTTCGCGTCCCGGTGGGGGCACCGGAATCTTTCTGCGTGGAGTTTGCATGTTCTACCCGTGCAGCGTGGTTCTCTCCGGGTTCTCCGGCTTCCTCCCACACAGTCCAAAAACATGTTGAGGTTAATTGGTGATTCTAAATTGTCCGTGACTGTGAGTGTGCTTGGTTGTCTGTCTCTAAGTGTGGCCCTGCGATGGACTGGCGACCTGTCCAGGGTGTCCCCTGCCTTCGCCCTAAGTCGGCTGGGATAGACTCCAGCCCCCCCGCGACCCTAATGAGGATTAAGCGTTTTATAGATAATGGATGGATGGATGGACTTGAATTGCAAGATCTTTACTTTACCCCAAATTTTAGTTCTATGTTTAAAAAGAAAGCCAAAAAAAGACTTTCACAAATATGAATGGTAACCTCTCTGCCTCATGCTGTCACTTTGAATCTGGTTGTGTCCCAATGTAATTCAGTATTTAACCACAAATACCAGCGGCCAGGTGATGCTGATTTATAATGACGTCAGGGACAGGGTAGTAGCTGTGTTAATCAGTAGTGTTTTCTCCTGGTGACACTAACATTTCTGGTTTTGCTGTAAAAGGTCAGGCCCACAGCAGTGCAACTAGCTGGGGTTCAATTTGGTGTTTTGTTTTCCGGCAGCATCCAACAAGACTTTCATACTGTCTGCTGTGCTGACAATGGAGTGTTAGGAGGGGTTGTATTTTAATGGATGTACACTGACTTACTTGCAGCCATATATATGTCTAATTTTTTTATTAAAACACCAGTACTCATCCAAGACTCTATGGCTTGTTATTCCTTCCATATCTCTCTTTCTTTGTAACTAGAATGGGGGCCCTGTTGCAGTCTACAGAACTAATGCATACGATTTTAATGAGCAGCGTCATATTAATTGGCACTTTATTAAAGGTCAGTCCAGTAGAACACAACAACTTCCTGTGATGACATCTTTGGTCCAAAGTTCAGTTCACATTTTGGACTGTAACCCTTAAGTCTTTTATTATACAGAGGTGAATGAACACAAGCTGTAATAATGTGTTCAGTTTGAGTCCAGTCTTTGGGATGCCTTTACAATCAGTCATCAATGGAAATTTAATAATGTGGCGTAAACATGAATTTGGCAACAAAGAGGAAAAATGCTAAAAAAAACACAAACAAAAACAAACAAAAAAAAAACAATGATTCGTTCAATCTCCAAACTGCACTCCCAGACCTTGATCAACATTGTTCAGTAGATAACCTAATCTTTGGCTCCATGTCCAACAATCCTTTGAACATACAGCTGATGTTGCAATTTGGTTGCACTGAAAATATTCATCAGTAAAATCATTTGTAACCCACAGGTACTTTGTTTGTAAGATCAGCTAAATAAGCACTGTTGCAAGAAAATACATTTGGTTTTAAGGAGGAACTGTTTTGCCAGATGTTACTCTTAGTTTTGTGCTGTGCAATAATGACTTTCACTATGCGTTTGCTCACACTAACAGATAATAAAGTCAACGTAAAATGTTTCTGACAAAGCAAGCCAAGAATTTCCTGCCGGGTATTAAAATGGTGTTTACTTACAGAGCCACTGCAAAGGTGAACTCATGAACTTCACCACTTTATGTCTCCATGTGATTCTGCCTTGACTAGTGTTTTGCAGGATATCGACTCAGAATCACAGGGATAAATACACTACCTCCTACTTGTAGCTTCTGGTGGCTCCTGATCAACATATTTTATTTTGTGGGGAAAAACTCTTGTTCTTCTCACTTCAATTATTCAGTTTGCATTAGTTTCACTTAGCTTCTCTTCTACTTTCCATATGCTTTGTGGGTGGGGGTTGGTCTTTATACATCTGGCTTAAATTACTGTCACTTAAAGGCCAAGCAGACTCACTAAAATGATCAAATTAAAATTCTCCATGGACCGGTAGGTTAACACAGAAATGTAGAAGAACTACTAAGCAGTCTAGAACCACGCAATGGTTTAAATCATGTCAGGCACAGCAACATATTCAAAACTCACTTCTAAATACAAGGCTGTTTTCCCCTTCCTTTTTCCACTCAGAATGAACATGTGACTATCATTGTCCACAGTAGCTACATGTGCCTCTGTCTCTGTCTGTGTCACTCTGTTTTATAATTGTATACTTCAAGGTCAATCTAAAGCACAAAGCTCTCTAAAATTAGCCTTTCTATGAGTCATCTTTGAAACCATCCCATAAAGTTGCATGATTCTCAAACAGCAGTGCAATCAAGGCCTGTTGACTGTGATAGAGGACTTTGACCACAGAGGCCCAAGTGCTGTTGTGCTCTTTCACATGCTTTCAGTCAAACCTCACCAGGTTCTGTGAATGGACTGGGAAAACTCAGGTACTCAATGAAATGTTGATGATTTAAAATAAAGGTTTTTGTGAGTCAGTGAATTGTTGTATCCATCATCTTGTACTATTGCATCGTTGTTGCTAAAATCGCAGAAAAACAGTCTTTCTGTTTGTATTCCCGCTGTAGAAACGTCTGGTTCTACTAAAGGCAATGTCAGTGTTTCATTTGACTAGCTCAGTAATCCACACTGAAACATCTTCTTATTCAATGACTTGCAACAAAATTATATATAAACATTTGTGATCTAGCAGTAACTGAATTATAATGTCTTTTGCTCTGACTTTCCTTCTTGTGGTACAATGACATTTGTGGTTTGTCTCAGAAAAACGAAATGTTTGCGGCAGATTTGCAGCAAACCTGTGGTTTATTTTGCAGCAAAGAAACTAGTGTTCCAGCAAACGTTGCCACACGTTTGCTAGTATTGGCCACTAGTGGCAAACTTTCAGAAACATTCTGACAATGATGAGAAGTTAGAAGCTACTGACAAACACGTTTACCAGTGGTTTGTTACCACAGTAAGTGCTACACTTCTTCAAACCTTTCGGTACCAAGTTTTCCATGACTGACAAACATGTCAGTTTATGCATGGCCATAGATCGCATGTATGGCAATAATGGTTTCTGTTAAACGATTGTCGTGAACTGTCGTAAAAACTGCAGCATATGCAAATTAGATCTGTGACAAACCTGTAGTGTAGTTTTGGCTAACTTTGTTGAAAGTGTGGTAGATGGACTATGTTTGCTGGAATGTTGAATATTTGCATCAAGTTTGCAGCAAATTTGTAATTTATGTATTTTTTATAGTATGCCAAGACTGATTTTCTCTGGACTTGAATAATGGGCCAGTGTTGCCCCACAACAAGAAAGTTGTGGATTTGAATCTGCTCGTCTGCAAAACTTGTTTGCGCTCAGTTTTCCACAAAGTTAGACAGAAGTTCTCTACAAGTTTGCCCACAAACCTAATTTGCATATAAAACTATGACCTTATGGCAAATTTGCAGCACCAGTGCCAAAGGTTAACCACAACTGCTTGCCAAAAATTTTACATTTTATTGGATGGATTAGCATGAAATGGAGTTCATTCTTGGTCCTTCAAGTCAAACTGCAATCAATTAAATTATCTCTTACTTCTGCTCAGCTAGCACCAATATCATGTCAAAATTAAACATTTTCCGACACTGCATGTAAAACTTTAATAATATTTTTTTTCTATGTTTGTATTTTAACACACCAAAGAAAGATGGCACCCTGGTATTGCTGCAAAACATCAGTGCTTCAGCCTCACAAAACCTTTATCTTTGTTGTAGTCTCCTAGTGTATTTTAATTATTTAACTGAGACTTTTGATCAGAATGATTTGAATGACTGAACTTTAAATAGAAATAATATAAATAGTGTTAGAGTACCACATAATGACAAGTACATATCTTGGAGGAAACAGTAATCGCAGCAACTGATGACTGTGATTTACATTCAAATATCTGGGAAGATGATTTCTGATCATTTCAAAAAGTTGGGTTCAAGTGACTCTGTCTTGTATTTTCCATCCACATAAATTTTATTCAGATTTGCAATTTCATTGTGATGCCGTTGCTACAGATACATGCAACGTTTGTAACCTACTGTACAGTTATTCACAACACAGTTCTTTTCATTTCACTAACAGCACATTTCACATCTACACAGTGACAGTGTCAGGGTGATCTGAGAGCTCATTTGAGGATGGAAATATGTCTCTGTATCATGTTTTGCTTTTGATTTGTGTAGTGCTGTTTTATTGTAGCTATAGCTCTGTTTATGTTGGGATTAAGGATTAGGACTTTTATTATCTACTTTCACAACACTGACAAGCTCTCCTTTTTAAAGAAAACATTGGAAAGAAAAGAAAGAATGTCGACACAATTCCTCAAACTTGCTGTGATGTCAGACGTGTCCTCTCACAGCAGAAACACAAGCAGCCTTATTAACATCAAAAAGACGGGATTTTCTCTATCGTCACAGCTCTAATTTTTAGTAAAAAGTCTTTCATTACTCTTTTTTTTTTCAATTGCACACTTTAACACCTTTATGAAACCACTGTAACACCTTTCAAGCTCCTGCAACTTGGACACACTGCTACAATGCCGGTGTTTTTTGTCTGTACACCTTGCCTTAGATTTTACTAAAAATGAAGACTCTTATGTATTATTCATCTCTGCCTCTTCCATTTATGCCTACACTTGGCTGGAATTGTATACAATGAAAAAGCCAGGCTACAAACTGGATGAGGGGCAGCTTGCTGCACTCATGCTGTTATTCCCTGTGTTGTGTTCTCATTCCCATGTTACATGTGCTTCATGTTTTGTGGGTTTTGTTTGACATTCAAATAGATTAGTAGAATTTCACAAGACAAAGTCATTATATTCTTTTCTAATAAATGAGAACTTTGCTGTGGTTTTAATATAGAGATATTAAAAATTTAAAAAGTAAATCAGAAGCCTTGATATTTATCTTCTTTGCTGCTGTTTGAGTGCTGGGTATCCACTTGCCCTCATAGATGTACAGACAAAAATGTTGAAAATGTTGCTCTGTGGACTCTGAGCCTGTCATGGGGGAAGTCATTTTTCTGCGGCACCATTGCTTTCAGATGTGGTCAAACGGCATGCTCTCCTGATGCAAAAAAGAGCACACATTTTCTGAAAATGAAGTGTTTTGAGAGAAATGAGTTGTGGAGGGAGAGTCCCTTAATGGAGACAAGTAATATAAACTCACAGAGAGAAAGCAGTGTGGGAGACAAGAACCAGTTTCATAAAGTTTGAAGTTTTCCATCAGCAGGGACCACCAAATGCAGAGCTGACAAACGACCAGTCAAATGTTCATGCACACTGTAGTACTCAAAGAAAACTACCTATTGAAGTTACACTTTATCTAAGTCTTTGCCCCCCCCCCCCCCCTTTTACTACAGTGTCTCACTGAATGAAGTGGATCTAATTACATTTTTTTATACAAAGTAATGAAATTATGCCATTGGTATGAGATGCTTTAAAATACATTTTTAAATCCTGCTAATAAATCCTCATTTGTTTAAACAGCCTGCTACGTGAACAACCTGATCAAGAGAACACCAGGTATTTTCAAGCTTTAAAGAGCAGCCTCTTAAGTAATAATGAGAGTGAGAAATGCAGTGCATTTAAGTGAAAACTCTGATTAATTATGTATGATTAGAGGACTCCTAAAAGCTTTGGTGAAAGAAAAGAAAGAAACTACATAAACAGAACATGAAGTCCAGAATGGTTGGATGGATACCAGATGTGAAATTGTAAATGAACCTTAAGTATACAGGTGACTGCAGAATGATGAGAGATATTGCTTCTGCATGGCTGGACACTGGCTGACTGTGTACAGGTTACGCCACCCTTTGTGCCAACGTACTGTCCATTGTTTGCAATTTTTATAGGCATGCTGTGTTTTATATTTGCATTTCACTGCATACAAGTTTTATTCTGTTTTAATAAATATTTTTTCATTAAGATGTGCAATTATAATGCATGCAAAAATTCTGCTATGGATCCTGCAATCATCGAAATACATATTTTATTTTTCTTCTTTCAATATTTAACCAATATATATGCTGCAGTGTGAATACAAGAGAAGATAACACTATTTTCTGTCTTCTGGGAGGCTACATGTATGTTTTAGCAGCGAATGAGTCACTGATTTGAAACATCATTTCATCTGAAAATACATTCAGATGCACAGGTCATGCTATACACTCCAAATAACCAAATATGTTGTTTTCCTTCCTTCCTTTCCTTTTTTTATTCTTCTTTTCTTTTCCACCCTACTCTTCCTCCCCTGTCAGTGGCATCATGCATGTTTTCACCTCGAAAGTGATTGTACCTGATTTATATGACAGGCCTTTAACCCTGCGTGTTCTTGTCCATCAGCATCAGGCAGAAAACACCCAAGGGCATGTGTGAGTAGGACCAAATCTGGTTCTCTGTCATTCAGTGGCTGTAACCTCCAACTAGAATGCACTCCAACAAATCACATTTATTCCTGCCCGGTTTGGAGATGTGAGTCAATCACACAAGGTGAGAAGCGCTGCAAGATCTACGCATCCAAAAATATACTTCTGCCTTCTACCATAACAATCTTTCAAAAATGTGTATATACATCTTTGGGTATGTAAATCATGGGAACAGAATACTGACTTGAAACCAACTCTCTACCTTAGACAAAGCCTGTAAAAATGATTATGAAACTACTTTACAGAACGTATTAGGTTAAAGAGATGACAGAACATGCTTGCATGTCTGAAAACATGAATTTCTATAATACTCTAATGAAATCAGAGACTATGAGGAAGTAAACAAAACTGAACATTGTCTCCACCTGCAGTCAGTGGACGGAAAGAGAAGTAATTAGTTTTATGGCGTAATGACTCCACTTACTGGCCACAAATAGAAATACAGGCTACAATATTCAGGGAAATGAGCTAGTGAGAGATCCTAGCTACACTTTTTGAGCATTTATAGCTGAGAGGATTGATTACTATTATTATTATTATTATTATTATTATTATTATGTTATTAATGTATCTTCAAGAACTTGAAGCTCACATCCATCACTGTCTGGTTTATTCTGAGGGGAGAAAAACACAGCTTTCAAATAAAAATCACTGCGTATAAATGCACATTTGATAGATATAATGTTAATTTTCTTGTCCATATATCAATTTACCATGGCCCTGTTAAGGATGACTATGTAGCCACTGCACCATTACAAAATCACATTCTTCCTACAGTTTGGTGGAACAAATACTTAAAATACATCTCGGCCATTTTTTCAGTCTTTTTGTTTCACATAAATGTATATGTATAAAACACATTTTTATAGCTTTAACTATTGCTTACTCAAAACAAACAATTTGAAACATTACCGGTAGGTCTAAAAAAGTTGTGATGCTCATTTTAAATATTGTTCAATATTTGACAAACAAAATCATTATTTGATAATTCAAAAATAGTAATAATTTATAGTTAATGTTTTTATTTGTTAGTTAAAGCCCTAATATTTGTTTAAAATATCAGTTTGTGGTTTTATTTTTTATTTAAAATGTCTTGGATTTGAGTTTAAATAATAAATAAATACATTTCAGCGTGCATTTGACAAAATATAGCATTTTTATTGTTAATATTTATTATTTTTTGACGAGTAGTAAACAAAGTGGATTAGTATACCGAAACATAAAGGTAATATTTTTCTGTAGCCTCCAGAAATATTTTTTTGCAGCGATTTCAAAATAGAGGTCCTATGGCTCCGTGGTCACGTGACTCCTCTGTTTACAGACATCCGGAGAAACATGGAGGACACCACTGGCAGTAATCCTCAATCTCTCGGATTTACAGAGAAATTGAAGTCTTGGCTCTCTTGGTCATGGACATACGTGTGCTTCATCTGGTTCGGCATGGTGCTGATTATGATATACGTCCTGTGGAGTCCGCTGAAACTGCAGGAAACTCTTACCTCAGGTGAATTAAGGCAGCTGCTAGCTAGCTATTGTTAGCCTTCGGGTATCTGGCTTTAGCTGGCAGTCAGCGGGAGCTGCTCGTTTGACAGCTCGCTGTCCGAGTGACTGACACGCAGACAGCGTCGGCTTTCTAGTTAAATTTAAGTCGAGTGTTTTAATATATGTGGGCAGACATTAGCTGCCCTTTTCACCCACCGTAGCGCGAACTGAATACAGTCAATATTCAGCAGTTTAATCTTGTCACTAAGTTTGCTACTATGAGCTTAATATGCGAGAAGTGTCACCTCGTAAAAACAACTCACCAAGACAAGCATTTCTTTCTGCTGGCATCGCACCAGTTCCTACATGGTCGCAGCAGATGACAGCTGTAGTTATGATACTAATCTAACTGTGTCTTCTTTTTCTTCCAGCCTCAGTGTTTTTGAATACACTGACACCCAAGTTCTATGTGGCTCTCACTGGAACCTCCTCCCTCATCTCTGGACTCATCCTTGTGAGTTATCACTTCAGTAATTAATAATTAATATCAAATCAGACTGTTTTCTCAGGGCATGTAGCATTCAATACAGTGCAACATACCAGACTAAAATTTCTTTTTATGCATTATGACAAACTTTTTTTTTTTCTCAAATGCACAATCAAAGCCACTTGACAGTCCATGTTTCACTACTTGTCACAGCTCTGTAAATTAGTGTGCATCCTAATATAAATATCTAGCAGTTGTGTTTGACTCACTTTCTTTTACAACTAGCATCCATCCATCCACTATCTATACACTGCTTAATCCTCACTAGGGTCACAGCAGCTGACTTAGGGCGAAAGCAGGGGACACCCTGGACAGGTTGCCAGTCTATCGCAATCACACTCACATTCAAAACTACAGACAATTTAGAATCACCAATTAAACTCAGCATGTATTTGGACTGTGGGAGGAAGCCAAAGCTTCACAGGGAGAACATGCAAACTCTACACAGAAAGATGCCAGGCGTCCTAACCTAACTCTAGCTGTGAGGTGACTGTGCCAAATCCTGATCCGCCATGCAACCCAACTAGCATCCAGCAAATGCTTAAATTTTTTTTTTTTAAAGTTGAAATTATTTTTCTTTCTTTACAGTTAACTTTGTGTTAGTGTGTGTTAAAGTGTTTTAAGGCTCAAAATAGGCTTGTTGCCACCTTCTTTATGCCTGTGCTGATTATGCTGATGTCATATATATGCATGGATGCATTGGATACAGCCTCCATGAAGCACTGAGGTTTACTACAAAATCATTTTGTTTTACTTACTATTGCATGCTTGAGTTGGATGTCCACTAGTAGACTTAATCATGTGCATGTTTTTATTTATTGTATTAAGCTTCCTTCTTCATATCTATGGATCTGTATGAGACAAAACAATAGCTATTGTCTTTGCTCCCAGATCTTATTCCTGCCATCTGTTCCCAGATCTCATATTGAATCGGCAAAAAAAGAGTGTTTGAATACGCTACCGCTTTTGCTTGGAATCAGTTGCAAAATTGCCTGGATTTTAACCCTCTGGGCCCCAAACAGTTTCTGTGTTTTTTTGGTCCAGTCGCATTTTTACTTCCTGTGGGCTCATTTTTCACTACAATGTAATGTCCTGCCCCTCTATGGAAACAGAGCAATTATGGCTAGAAGTAAAGACAACTCATAAATACCTCTGTTTGGTGTTTTTATGCTGTAAATTATATAAAAAGAACATTTTTTAATTGTTGCGATAATATACCAAATTGCTATTCAGGAATCCAAGATCGCAAGAACGCATGCATGGAGGACTTATTTTTGGAGAAACATTTTTTTTAAATGTAAAAATTTTATTTAAGCGTCTTTGAGTTTCTTGAAAAGCGCTATTTAAGTATTGTGTATTATAATTATTTAACCCTAATGAAAATCAGTTTCTGTATTCAGGGGATCACAAATATCAGCCATTTATCTGGGGCATTGGTTTCTAAATTGGGGAGCCATTCCAAGGGGAGATAACATGTGGAGCAAGTGGAATAAATCTGATTGGGAGAAATTTGGGAGAAATAATCAAATAAGAGTGCTCTCTTGCTGACAAGGCAAGTGAAAGTTGTGTTACCAAAATTATTCAGACAGAAAGATGACAGGTAATGTACAAGATGGATGGATTTTTGCCAGAGAGGAAAAGAAAATTATGGTCCCCCCCCCAAAAAAAAAAACACAATGTCAACTTATCTATCCCTTGAGTTCTTTGTCATTATTGTGACTGAGCCCTTTGTGTTTATGGCAATCTGGGCAGAGTTTAAGTTGCTTTAGTTGAATTGTGTTTTTGCTGCTAATGGGGGCAGAAAAACATTTAAGAACGGCTGGTCTAGTGATGTGATAACAGTTGCCACAAACAGATAACTGGTAATTGTTTCTCATTGTATACTTTTTAAAAAACATGCTCTCACCATACCTGTTCTCACCGCAGATATTTGAGTGGTGGTATTTTCGTAAATATGGGACCTCGTTCATCGAACAAGTGTCAGTGAGCCACCTGCGTCCTCTGCTGGGTGGAGTAGAGAGCAGCTCCACGACTGGTCTGTTCTCATCAGTCAATGGAGAGGCAGAGCCCAGACCCAGTGTCTCAGGTAAATATAGTACAAACTATAACAGCAGTACTATTCAGAAATGAGCACTAACAACAGTGTCTTCTCTTTGATAGAATGCAAGGTCTGGAGGAATCCTTTGAATCTTTTCAGAGGAGCAGAGTATAACAGGTATGTGTGGGTTTCAGAGAGTGATTCAGATATTTAGCTGTAAGAATGCATCAGAAGTATTTAAAGTGATGCTGTAATGATGTAAAGTAATTAGAAAAATGCACAACTTCTTAAACACACTGTGTCTTTGGGATAAGAAAATTAAAGGTGGAGTAAGTCATTCCTTAGCTAGGTACATCCAAACAAATATACCCCATTGCACACAGATTGCCATGGTAACAACGCGTACATCGAGGCCAGCTGACCAAAACAGAACTGTTCCCGCCATGTATGGTGTGGAAGTGGATGTCCCTTTCCCATAGCTGAAGCAGAACAAACATTACAGTTTAAAACAATGTGAAATGAACAACATGTAAACACACAAACACAACATCCAAAACGCAAAGTAGTAGTAGTTAGTTGTTTGGGTTGTTTTTACTGGCTGGGAGAAAATCATCCTTTTGTCGGTGAAGCCTGCTCAGGTTGCAGTTGCTGTGCGGGGGAGCTTGAGACACAGTCTACTCATCATGTTGGGAGAGGAACGGAGTCTGTGTCTTGGAATGAAGAAGCAAAGCCTGGTGGGGCTGAAACTGGTTTCTTGCTTGACCATTTCCCTCAAAAACAGAAAGGAGAGGAGCTGTTTCAACTGTTCCTCACACCTGTGCTACAAGCTGTTGCAGCACAAAACCCATTCACTGCAAATACGAAGGGAGAGCAGTGGTTTAAAATCTATATTCCAGAAGAAGTGCAGAGATTCACAGAGATGTCCTGTGTACGTGGCCTATGCCTGTGCATAACAACGACACTCCCCATTGTTGATGGACTGGAATAGTGTTTTGTGGATCAGTCTGAGCCAGTTTGGTTCTTTCCAATTACAGAGCCAGAGCTGTGTACAAAAGATTTTTTTTCAGCGCTCACACAGAACACCCAGCTAGCGAACTGTGAGCAGATATTTGTCACATTTGACTGAAAGTGTATTGGATTATAATGGCTTATTTCACCTTTACTTCAGTTTTGTTTTATTCACTGTGGACCAAAAAATGCAACCTATTTTTTTTTTTTACCCTTTGGACTACAGGTACACCTGGGTGACTGGGAAGGAACCCTTAACATACTATGATATGAACCTGTCTGCTCAAGATCATCAGACCTTCTTCACAGGAGACACTCAACAGTTAAGGCCAGAGGATGCTGGTGAGTTGTAATGATTTAGAAAAGAGGGGGAAAAGTTAAAATTCATGCAGAATGCATGCATGCAACATATGGCAGAATTTTTTTTCCATTCATTCATAGTTTCATATATCAGGATTGTATGGTCTCATCTATATTAAGCTTGAGCACATCATCTTCTTACAGTGATGCAGAAGGCCTGGAGAGAAAGAAATCCTCAAGCACGGATCAGAGCAGCTTACCAGGCCATAGAAATGAACCACGAGTAAGTTCTTCTACTACATACATAATATCATCTCCATACATAACAGTAAACATCCCACAGCTCAGAAAGACAATATGAAAGGTCAAAATAGTACATTTCTGTAAGTGCATCAGTGCTAAATTGCATTGCTATGACCCTGCATTACAATCACATTGCCATCAGTGGATAGTGTGAGAAAGTAATTTACAGGTAACCCAACTTGTGGATAAGCCAGTAAAAATGTGTTTGTATCACTTTGAGGATGGTGCTGCAGCTCTAAAATGAATATTAGTAGCAGTTTTTGAAGACATCTGTTGAGTCTGTTTTATACTTACAACTTTTTTTGCCAAGTGTTATATTAATATTTGAGAACACAGTATCATACAATGCCCGATAAATTGGATGCATTGATGTTTACTTGTACCTTATACACCATCTTAAGTCCCGTCTTCTAAAATGTGCAGTTGAGAGTGTACAGCTAAGTTTTAAATGTTGTATGAATATAATCAGCAATAATAATGCAATAATATAATTATATTTATTATATTAATTATAATAATCCGTGATGGCGGTGTGCATAGACGCAGAGGCCCCTTCAGGAGACAGCGAGAGTGAACGTTTAGTGTCTTGCCTATCCCAGACGTGCATTCCGCAAAACTTACAAATTAAATGATCCTGAAGAAACTTTCATCTTGCCTGTACTACTGTGTATGTACAGCAAAATGACAATAAACTTGATTTGATTTTGATTTGATTTGATATTATGGCCTTTTTATGGGCAATGTCTTACTCAAGTTATTGCCTTTATTATATTGTTTTCATTTTTGATGTGCATGCAAATATAAATATTGTTCTATTGCGCACCACAAAGGAAAACCTAATGAGGATGAACAGCTGTAAACCTCTTGTGTCTTCATTTTTATGTGTGTAGATGTGCTGCAGCTTATGTTCTTCTAGCAGAAGAAGAAGCCACAACTATCACAGAAGCTGAACGCCTCTTCAAAAAAGCATTAAGTATTGGTAAGGATGATTTGAATGCTATTATTGTATGGTAGCTTCTAGATAGCTAACTAGGTAAATAGTTCTTCCACTGAGTCTATTAATACTGCATGTTCTGAAGGCTCTTCCCCACCCTGTGCAGTGCAGTTCTGAAACACCACATCATAGTTGGATACAACAGACTATAACCGTCTATACCCTCTTGAGATGACGGCTGTGATCACAAGTGCAATTTGACATTGCTGCCTTTCCTCTACACAAGATGTAGTGTGAAGTTGTTCTTTAGGTCTGAGGTCTTATTATAATTGTAACCATGGCCTTCTTTTTTCACATTTCCCTAGAATGGTAATTGCTTTTTTTCCTAATGAAACATATTTTTTCTTTGTGATCTACAGCTGGAAAAGATGTCAACTTACTGGTGTACATTAAACGCAGACTGGCAATGTGTGCACGCAAGCTGGGGCGCATCAAAGAAGCAGTAAAAATGATGAGAGATGTGAGTTTTCTTTCAGAAACTAGTCTCTGTTAACGTAATAACCTATAATCATTTTCTGCTGAAGTGTATATCAGATTTCCTTTATCTAAAACAATAGACAGTGCAGTATGTTTTATCTCTTCACAGTTAATGAAAGAGTTCCCTTTATTGGGAATGTTAAATATACATGAAAACCTCCTGGAGGCACTTCTGGAGCTTCAGGCATATGCTGATGTCCAAGCAGTCCTTGCAAAATATGATGGTGAGACTCAACAACTATTCTTAGACATCATCGTCCCATGAATTTATACACATTATGTAAATATCATTGCATTTGCAGAAAAAACTTATGTCACATTTTCTGTTTCCATTTAGACATCAGCTTGCCAAAATCAGCCACTATATGCTATACATCTGCACTGTTGAAAGCACGGGCTGTTTCAGATAAGTATGTAGTCTTTTGATTGCACTAACCATATATACAATTTACTATGTGTATCTATTAAAGGTGAAACTGTTATATGTGGCTGCACTAACTGCAGCAATGTTTCATATGAGGTTTGTTGTCTCAGGTTCTCTCCAGAGGCGGCATCCAGGCGAGGGTTAAGCACAGCAGAAATGAATGCTGTGGAGGCCATTCACAGAGCCGTGGAGTTCAATCCACATGTGCCAAAGGTTAGTCTGACAGCATCTGTGGGCCTTTAAAACCTGTTGATCACTTCATCAGGGGATGTTGGCCCATAAATGAAAAACCGTCAAGATGTGGCTTGGCTTATCAGTGAGTCATCCGTCTTTCACATGTGGCATTAAACTGAGAATTGGTATTAAATTTCCACTAAAATTATTAACCGAATAATCATTACACTGTCTGTCCTCTAACATTTATTTTTTCAAATACAACCTCTCTTTCCACCTCCACACAAACCTTTCTCTCTGGTGAGTATTAGCTAACATTTCTTTAAACAATCATCCAGATTTGGACAGATTTTTATCACGCTTTGTTTTTAGTCTAATCCTCAGTCACATGACAGTTGTATAAAATTTCATGCAGAGCAAACAAGCAAAGTGGGCAGACAGGTAAACAATCAGTCGGAAAAATCAAGGACAAGTTATGTTGTCCTGCTACAAAATAGAATAGAATATATTTAATTGTCCTTTTACATTTACAACGAAATTGTATGCAAACCTATTCAAGTGCAAAACAGCAAAGTGCATCAAGTCAGAGGTATAAAAGCATTTAAATAACACAAATAAAAGAGAAAAAAAGTCTAAACCAAATATAAAATTATTTAAAAAGAGAAGGAAAGATTCTAAAAAGGAAGGAAAAGACAAACACAGCATACCACACATACCAGACAACAGATACCAGGTGGTGCAACTAGAGCTGCTTTTAATCCAGACATGCTACCGCTCACCAGGAGATGTCAGTATGGGTCTTTATACAAACATTATTTCACCTTTAGTGTCAACTGTGGATTGGAGTTTGTGTCTACTTTTGCAATTCTTTTTCTACCCGCGTCATCTTGGTTTTACTAGTGTCATATTGATATTGAGATATTTTATTGTAGTTTTTTGAAATATATATTGTACACATATATTTGACAGGCATATTTAGTGGGGGTTTTCGGTTTCTTCCCACTGTTGCGGACTGCTTGCGGACTGCTGAAGCTTATAGGGAATCCAAATGTTTTGGATTGTTGGGTGTTTCTGTCTCTGCCTTTGTGAAGCGCTATGAGATGACTTGTTGTTGTAAATATGCGCTATACAAATAAAATTGAATTGAATTGAATTTAACCAACTTAACTTTTTCCTGTTATGAGACAATATAGTATTTTAAGAATCATGCCTGTATTAGGTGTTTTTGTGTAAAATTTGGGTAATAAGAAAGGTTCACAATGTGTTACTATGACAGATTGGTCAGAGCTGGGTAAAGAGCTGAGTGGTAAAGTCAGTGCAGCTCAGCATAGAGCTGAAGCAGGGACAACATGGGACTGCAGCTGAATATCTTTCTCTTCTTTCACATCAGTTCCCACAGGATTAGATATCACACATGCACACACAGATTTATGCACAACCAGTTGCAGCAGAGTTTTGTCCCAGTTTAGCCTTTGTAGTGTGGTGTTGTTTCATTTCACAGACTCCTTTTCTGAGAGAGAAAGAGAAAGAGAATCGGTGTGTTTGTATGCATGGAGGTGGGAGACGTCAGCCAGCACTTTGATCCAGCCTTTGATTTTAAATTGAGGGCCCTCATCTTCAATGTCTTTCCAACTCCTCCTTTCTCATCCTGCTCAGAGGTAGCCGTCCTCTCTCCTCTCATCACATACCTTCATCCTGTTTCTTATCCTCTCATGTTCCCTTATCCCTTCTCATCCCCTGTTTGAGCCAAGCAGACTGTCTCAATATGACCACTGCTGCCAACTTTGTTAAAATGACTTCTTTGAATTTAGGTGAATAGCTAAATGACATTATGAAATTTTAACACACCTTTCATAGAGGATTATCGGAGGGCTCGTCTTTCAACGTTTGACTCTGGAATCTGGTACATACCCAGCGCTCTCATAGCAGAGCGCTGGATATGGAAATGCAGCGGGGAGGAGGGGGTGTTGCTTTGTGTTCTCTGGCATGTCTGAATGATGAGTGCACCTGTGACGCTGGCCTTTTTAGCTGGGTTGGCCTGTTGTCACTAAAAGCAGATTCAAAGCATGACATTCTGCACCAATATTCTGTCTCATGGATCTGACTCTTTGGTTCCTTACTAGTGGAGAGGCTGGTGTGTACTGTGGCAATATCATACCATCAAGTTTCCATCAACTAATTAAAAGTTAAATTCATGTTTAAAGGATGGGTTCATGGGTCTGTCTAAAAATAACATTCCATATGTACACTGAACCTGATTGTGGTTGCTGTAATCATATTCCTGTTCATATTGGCCTTTGATATCCATCCATTATCTATCTATACACCGCTTAATCCTCACTAGGGTAGCAGGGGGGCTAAAGCCTATCCCAGCTGACTTAGGGTGAAGGCAGGGGACATCCTGGACAGGTCGCCAGTCTATCACAGGGCTACACTTAGAGACAGACAACCAAGCACACTCACATTCACACCTACTGACAATTTAGAATGATCAGTTAACCTCAAAATGCTTTTGGACTGTGTGGGATGAAGCCAGAGAACCCACGCTGCACAGGGAGAACATGCAAACTCCACACAGAAAGATCTCGGTGTCCTCACTGGGACGCGAACCGGCGACCTTCTAGCAGCGAGGCGGCGGTGCCAGCCACTGAGCTACCTTGCAGCCCTGGCCTTTAAAAAATATTTCATAATCGACTTTCATCGTAATCAATGGCAGAAAAACATATTGTTCAATGTAAAAATGCATTTCAGAGTTTACATAAACTAAATATGTAGCCTCCACACTCTAAGTCAAATTACTTCTTTTTTTATGGTAAGTCTTGTGGTGCTTAATTCGCCATTTTTGCTGCTGTTCCTCTGCAACAGCTCAACAAAGAAAAACTGCCCAAGGAAACGCAAAGTTGGAAGGTTTTATATTTGGAAGATATCCACCTAATCTGACTTACTCATCCTGCTGAAGCCTCATATTACTTTCAGCTAAGCTTAGAAACACTTTATTGCATAAAAAGTTGCATATTTTTACACTAATTGGTTTTAAGGTGGTTTATTTAAGACCTGTTGTTTCCTTGTAGATGGTAATGATGAGGAATGAAATTTAATTGTTAAGCTCTCTGTTTTCAGCCTCAGTCGATGCATCACATATGGCTTAGTAGCAGAATTCATATATGTTTGTTTTGCTATAAAGAATCTATAACAAATCTTAGTGTTGCACTGAAATAAGGCATTCAGAGTGGAGTAGCTTGGACTACTTTATTTCTCAGTCATGATCAACTGTCACGGCCCAAAGTTTACAGAAATGATCTCATAAAAGGAAAAATTGAATGTTTGATCTCAATAGGGAAAAAGTGAAACAGCAGCACTTGTTCTTCCTCATTTCTAGCACTGAGGTGCCCTTAAGCAACAACGTAATCCCCCCAGCTGCTGATGTGGAACTGCTGAGCAGATCAGACTGTGTTTGTACAGAGCAGCTTCCAGGTGTGAACGTGTGCAACTAAGTGTGAATGGGATGTTTTCTAACCTCAAGTAAAGACAGAAAAATAGAAGTTTGTGCAAATGATGCTGTAAAAATGTTATTTTAACCTGCTTGCAATTACAGTGCTAACATGTAAAAAGGAAGTGCAGCTGAGGCGGACAGGAATGTCATTAATTTTTGCGAAATCAGAGTATTGAAAAAAATATAATTTTGCCCTGATGGTGGTGCTAGATGAAAAGTTAAGGAATCACTGCAATTTTTTTAAATTTATCTGAAGGAGGCAGGAAAGTCTGTACCAAGTTACATGGCAATATATAGTTGTTGCAGTGTAGCATTTCTCTGTTTACCACAAATGTCAACTTGCTGGTGACACTAGAGGAAAAGTTGATCAGTGCCAAAATCCACTAGATATTTGAGATACTTGTCAGAATAAATGAAAATCCTGCCCTGTTGTAGGTGCTACGTGAAGTCAGAAAATCACCAAACTCAGAGAGATTTATCCTCCGTATACCATAAATATCCATACCAAATTTCATAGCAGTCCACCCATTTCCGTCTGGACCAAAGTGGTGAAAAGACTATCGACATACTTACATTGCCATCCCTAGAGCATGGTTAATAAAAACAACCTTAATAGCCTGTGGGACCCTTGAAAAGGTGGAGTACTGAGGGAACATTGTTAGGCCGAGCATTAAGTGGTGCATTAAGTGCTGGGTGTGTTATCAAGCATGCCAAGCAGATTATATATGAATATCATGCAAGGCTACATCACATGAGTTCATTCAAACTGCTCAAGAGGCCACACACACACACACACACACACACACACACAGCTGTTTCAGTGCACACTGTCCTCCCACACCACCCCTTTTCCCTTTTCCTCACCAGCTCTCCATCTTGCCTCTAATTTCCTCCTCTTCTCCTTTGCTCCCGTCTATTTTGCTCTTCTCCTCATCTTCTTGTCCTCCTGTATTTATCCTCCACCCATTTCTCCATCTGTCTGTCCATTCCAATTAGCCTCTCTGCCAGCCCGTGGTTAAGAAACTGACAGTTTCCCAGATGCTTGGATAGCTGATCAAGTGTTCCTGCTGCCTAAATCTGCTTTACATTTACATTTACAACCATTTTGGTTCATACGCATTCATTTTAAAGCAGTCAGGACGGCCCGATCCCATTTACCTTGCTAGTTTACTCCACTTTGGACGGCAGTTTCTTATCTCACCCCATTCTGGTTGACATTCTCTCATCTAGATTGCCTGCCAAGGCTCAGAAATGCAGAGTTTTTCTCCGTGTACCTCTGAAATTGCCTATTTGGTTTGTAAATTGAGACAGAGAAGCAGTCTTAGGTTTGTTCGGAATTAAGATGGATGAGGTTTGATGCAGACAACAAAAAAGGGGGTAGTTACAGGAATAGCACCATAGTTTAAGATTTGCCTACTTTGGGACAAATGTTGCGAGCTTTTTGCTATTTTCCTTTCTCGTTGTAGCAGATGGATGAGGTTGCAGTGTTCACCGTTTGTTGAAATTCTTATATTTCTTGGTAAGTTGTCTAACTCCGACACCTGTTTTTGTTTATGTTCCTGCACTGTACACGTGTGAAGGCCCAACAATTGTACAGCAACTACAAGGCTGATGTCATTGTTGCCTGTGTGTCCCATTGTGAGAGGCCAAGTGCCGCAGATTAGACTCAGAAGAAAGCTTATGAGTTATGCTCTGGGCTTATGACTGCCCAGGGATAAAAGGAGAACACATGAAACTCAATCCCTTCATCAAAGAGGCGACAGGGAGTGGAGAAGAAGACCGCAGAACAGGGAGGTGGGGGGGGGGTGACTGAGGTGTCACCAGGTCTAATGCCATGGCATGCGAGGAAGGACAGCTGAGCAGCCAGTCTCTCTAAATGGTTAATCTTAAAACACAGAGGAGCCAGACCTACACAGTGTGCCATACACTCATTATAAGCGACAGATTAATGTAGCGGTACAAATATTTACAGATTTTTCTCAAAAAAATTTAAAAGACCCAGGTACTGCACAGAATCATTTGATCATTTTTCAATGTTGCATTCAATCAATGTCAGTATATAAGTAAAAAAAACAGCAAACAAGCATCTTCTAGTTATCTGTAGTTGCTTATTGTTATGACAAAAGAGGAAGTTCGGTCAGAAAGAGGAAAAGCTAGTTGATAGGGGAAGATAGAGATCGCTTTAGTAGAGTTTTAGTGGTGGCTGCTCTGCTTTATCGAGCTTTTACCCCTGAATGTGAGAGATTCTTGAGCTGGTATAGGGCAGAGGTAGCACAGGTGTGAAACGCTCTGCACAGATACGTATCAACAATAAATATCTGTTGATAATGACTTCAGCACTGCATTAGGTAAAGTAAGTGGACTGATCCTGTAATAATGAGGAAAGTGAGGATGATGAAGACTGACGAATGACATGGGTGTATTAAATACACTGCATTACAATTTTAAGTGTACGGCATTATAAGGAAAAAAGAAAGAGGGAGAATAGGCTACCAAGAGATTGGTGGTGATGTGAGTTTGTTCAGGTAGCAGGATGGGAAGTAGGTGTTGGGACTGTGAGAAAAATGTCCATGAACACCAGTCCTCTTGTCTAACAAGCTTAAGGCATGTGAAGACGAGTTGGAGAAAGACAAGGATGAGCCAGGTTGGAGAGCCTGGGCGTTCTGTGATCATGGGGGCGAGGGTGGAGATGGGGGGCTAAGGCGGGGGAGATGGGTGAAGCAGCATGGTCCGGCTGGCTGGATAGATGGATGGATGGCTGCCTGGCTGAGCCTGTGACCATGGAGGGGATTAGACAGGATTAGCTGTGGGGTAACCTTCCCAAAGTGTCAGTCTGAGATCCAGAGCACTATGAAGCTGGCCGCCTGGGAATACAGCCCAGGGGGCCCCAGCCTCGCACATGGGTTTTGTTTAACACAGACTCCTGCCACACTGGGCACCCCAGAGATAAATTACATAGAGTGGCAGGTTTATCAGTGTCAGGATGCATCTTCTTGGCTGACAAAGCTTGGCTTTACTTCGTATTTATTGCAAAAAAGGCAATACTTGATGTACTCATGTTATCATAAAATGCTTGTTCTGTGTTATTTAAAAAAAGACTGCCTTTTCTGTAGGTTACAGTTCTGGGATATGGGCCTTTGTCAGCAGGGTGAACCAACTGACTCACTGGGACAAACTTACACAGTAGGCAAAGCGAGGAGGGGTGAGCGGGGGATGTTACACATTCATGGAATGAATGTACTGTACTGTAACAATAACACACACACACACACACACACACACAGCTTTGGAAAGCTTTTCCCTCCCACCTTGAACAATTGCAAAATAAGGCTCTCAACAAATACCTCACATGAAGAAAATATGTTTTCAGTCTGCAGGGAGTTAGCCAGGGGGAATTGCACAATAGGAAGGAGTAAGAAAAGTACAGACTGAGAAACAAGTAGATAATGTGAATGAAATCATTAAAGCTGCATGGAGTGATTGTAGACCACAAGGGGCAGACTTTTTTTTTTTTTTTAACCCCAAACTTACATCAGCACAGTGTAGACTCAGCAAACAGTTATGTGCTTCTCACTGAGCGCAAACAAAGCAAAATCCCATCTGTGTCCACGTTCTCACCACCTGTCAAATGTAAGAATGTAAATATTCACAGGGGTTTTAGCTGGTGGTGTGGTTTGTCAAATATCTGAGAAAAACATCAGCGTCTCTTGGTGGTTTTTTTTGTGTTTTTAATGTGTTTCTTGCATTTTGCCATCAAACGATGAACGACTGTCTAGAGTGACAAGAAACAGCGAGACGGTGGGATGGCATATATCCCCAGCTGAGTTTAGAGCAGGGACGCTACAGCAGTCTGAGTTTATATTCTGTGAGCACCTGAACACGCGAGGAGGCAAGACTGGCAAGACAGAACAGTTACAATTTCCAGGCCATTGAGGCGTGATCAATGAGGGCACTGGCACTGAACGGAAGTCTTGTGTTTCTTTCACTTCCTGTCTGTAGTACTTATTAGAGATGAAGAGCCTGATCCTGCCTCCAGAGCACATCTTGAAGAGGGGTGACAGCGAGGCAGTGGCATACGCTTTCTTCCACCTGCAGCACTGGAAGAGAGCAGAAGGAGCCTTAAACCTACTACACTGCACCTGGGAAGGCAGTATGTGTCACTTTTACCCCTCCGATTTCACCACATCCTTAGATATCGTGTGTGTGTTTGGGGTGTTTTTTGTTGTTGTTGTTGTTTGTTTTCTTTTATGTATGTCAGTTTCTGAAAAAACTTGTTTATTTGAGTCTTTTAAAAGTTAATAGTCTTTAATTTGTGTCTGTTTGCAAGTCACATTTATCGCTAATGTAGCCGAGCCGATACCGAATCAAATTGCGCTCCTTGTAATCTGCTCTTTCTCTTATTGTGTCATAGGTCATGTATGCACAGCACACCCACAAATACTCCACTTGTGATTTTAAGAGAATGAGATCATCAGTCCCCACGAGTAGAATGTTATTGTTATATTTATCAGAATGTCAGTTTCTTGTCACTATGTGTATCTTAGAAGATTTACTAAAAATTGTATCTGCTGTTTTAAGCAGAATGCGTAGTTTTATGGTGTGTTATTCGTCTTGATTCAGTTTCCCCTTTTGCATCGTTGTCTGTCATTGCAGCCTTTCGAATAATTCCCTACCCACTGGAGAAGGGTCACCTGTTTTACCCCTACCCAGGATGCACAGAAACAGCAGATAGGGAACTACTGCCCTGTAAGTACAGTAGTCTTAACCTACCAAAAACTCTACCATGCTTTAAACTGTGCACTGGTTATGGCGCTCTCTTTTTCTGACTGGTTCCTTCTCCTCCTCGCTCCAGCTTTCCATGAGGTGTCTGTGTACCCAAAGAAAGAGCTTCCCTTCTTTATCCTCTTCACAGCAGGCCTTTGCTCTTTCACTGCCATGCTGGCCATGCTCACACATCAGTTCCCTGAGCTCATGGGTGTCTTTGCCAAAGCAGTAAGTACTGTCACTGCACATCAGTCTATTCTTAAAGCTGGGTGTTTGAATTTATAGATCTCTATCTTTTTATTTTATCTTCAACTTTCTCATTACATCATCACCACTTTAATACTAACCGGTTAAATATTCTTTTGATCTCTGATTGTGTTTTTTTGTTTTTTGTTTTTTGTTTTTTTTAATTGCATGTTGTTTGTGGCCTGAACCTTTCAACTGCTGTGGCTGCCTTCCATCTCTGTCAGTAACACTGGAGGCTCATGGGAGCTGAAGGCCTGTAAAGTCTGTTTACCAAAACAAGCTGTAGTCCAACTTAAGCTATCAGTAAGAACATCTGAACAATGCGAGCTTATCGCCATAGCAAACACACAGCCTTAAAGATTTGGAAGCTATAAATGTACGCACTGCTTCCTTTTATGTTTATTTATGATAGAACTGTTATCTGTTTTTAGCCAGTTTGGCAAACTTATTACTTTGACTAAGCCTTTGTTTATGATCAGCCTGTTTATGAGGGCCTGTCTTTACATAGACTCATAGAACTATAGCAAAAACAAGTCCACAGAGAACATCTAGCGCTCTTCCTTTTGTTATGGGAAGATTGGGTGAAGATTAGATTTTCACAGCAGGCACGGCAAGCCTGGTTTGTGTAATGTTCAGATTGAGTGCATGAAAACCATTGAGGGAGGAACACAGAGGTCCTCACTGCCTTCTGAGGAAAAACAGATTTCTCTGAATCTGCTGCTCTTCAAAGCAAAGCAGGACAGTGGTGGCAGCCTGCCTTTCTTTTATTTATGGATAGCAGACATGCATAGTAGGTTGAATATGTTTCATATATTAAATGGGATTAAGGAGTACTTGATTTTGTCTGGCTAGGATGATACGCCCACTTCTGAGACTATAAAAATGTCGAGTGTATCAAGCACACCTCAAGTTGTTTCAGCAAGAAATCACATTGTTGTATTTTAGAGGATGTCTTACTGTTAGTAGCTAACCTAAATCACCAACATGTGTTTTAAATGCCATATTATACACCATAAAATACTGCGATGTAGTGTATATTCTAGATGTTAATCGCAATGTAATAGGATATGCAATGACTGCAAAGTTATGTTCAAGCATTGGTGTGCACCTAGTTTATTGTTCATTTACTTGATTCCACATCTACTGTTGCTATAGGTAACCAAGTCCTCAGAAAAATATGTTTAATAATGTGACAATAATGGTAAAGAAAAAAAATACAATATATATTATATATGGTTTTAGATTATTGCTTCCTTTTTCAGCAGTGTTTCACAAATATAAGTAGTAAAAGTTTATTTACGGGTCAAACAAGTACTGACCTCTACAGCTCATTAACTGTTTGGATATCTTTACTTTTCCTTCACTTATTTTGTCACTGTTTGAGACAGAGTGAAACAAAAAGAGTAAATATGTTTGTGCTAACATGTAAATCACAGTTCATATAAAGTTTATCTGCAGAATAAATATATTGAACTGTCAGCGCTGTTTCCACAAGCAAAACTTTCACAATGATAATACTTGGATAATGCTGCTTTGTTTGCCTCTCGTCTGAGGAAGCATCTGGATTTCGTGTAGAAATTAGTTGCACTGGTGACATCCCAGCTGCAATTCAAATGCAGACTGTAATTCGTGCTTAGCATCAAAAGTGTGGAACCTGCTCGTCGCCTCCCTGTGTTTTATTTGTTTGGACAACTTAAGCAAGTTTAGTACTCCTAATGTCACATATAGCATTGTTTCCACAGAGAACAGGCTAAGGAGTCAGATATATGTTCAATCAAAAATGTAAGTCAGACTTATGAAGGATTTAAGTATTCTTGTTTGTTTTTTGTTTTTTTACCTGCATAGTATCCTACGGTTTCCAAAAAGACGAGCTGGATTATATTGGTTTCCTACTGTCTGCAACAGATTTTTTTTTTTTTTTTTTTGCCTTGTATCCTGTGAATAAGATGTTTTATAGATTTATAGAGGAGTGAACATTATCTGCTGTGACTCAGGTGGTAGAAGCGGGTTGTCCTTCAATCGCAAGGTTAGCGGTTCAGTCCCCAGCCCCATCACAGTCGAAGTGTCCTTGGGCAAGACACTGAACCCAAAGTTGCTCCCAATGGAAGGCAGCACCTTGCATGGCAGCTCTGTCGCCATTGGTGTGATAATGTGTGTGTGAATAGGTGAATGAGAAACACATTGTAAAGCACTTTGGATAGAAGCGCTATATAAGTGCAGACCATTTACCATTTACCATTTATAGAGGAGTGAACATTATCTAAAATGGAAGTATAATTATTGTTTAACTGAAAGTTAATTCTGCTTTTTGTCCCTCTCAGTTCTTCAGCACACTCTTTGCACCCCTGGGTTTCTTTGCAGACAAGATGGAAAGCTTCATGCCGTCCAGTTTTTGGCACCAGCTGACTCGGATCTGACCCCATCTCACACTCACACACAAACACACACACGCACACACATACACATCAGTACCACTCCAAACCCTCAGACAAAAAGTGTTTGCTCTCCTGTCTTCAGCATTACTGTCCACTTGCTGCATTGTTACTGATTATGTTGGCTGAGCTTGTATCAACACAGCAATACCACTCCTAAGATGCTCTCCCACACTGTTCCAACAGACAGAGTTTTTCCAAGAACACATTTGGCGAATACCATTTGCAACAATTTCACAGGGTCACTCACTTGTCATGATAGTAACTTGGGGAAATTCTAAATTTTTCAAGATCCCACAAAGCCTGGCTCTAAATTTGGCCATTCTTCTCACAATAATAATTTAAACCATAAAACCTGCATGATTTTATCTCCTTCTGTGACAGATGAGTTTGTTTCTACCAGTGTGTGAAAGACAACAAATGTGTATGTGAAGGATTTCTCTTGCATAATATCTGTTTATGGATACATGTTATCACATTCATCTCTTTTCTCAGCATGATTATGTGCATCCGAAAGATTCCATATAATATTTGAAATGGGAACCTGTGTGTCCTATATCAACCTAGTGCCTCACAGACATCCAGTGGGGCAGATCTAAAAGTCTGTGAGACCTCCTGAAAACAGAGCAGTGATTTACAGCCTCAGAGTGGCTGCAGTGTATACATCTTCTCTGCAGTTCAACAGTTGTTACCAAGGCATGACACCTCAGCACTATATCACTGGGGCAACTGGCGCCCCACACAACATCATAATGTAAATGGGACCATCACTGGTCACAGCAAGGCCTCTCATGGCATCACTCATTTCTGATGATTGCACTACGCATTCTATCATTCAGTGGGCTGGTCATTGGGTAAACAAATATAACAGAGGCCATGCATCACACACAATGCAACAAATATCTTTAAGACATACGATTACAGTTATTCTAAATGTAATAGAGTTCACTCTCTTGTTCTCATAATGCACTGACAGCATATTCAGTTGGTCACTTTTACTACCTGCTTATATGCAAAGGAGAATTTAAAGCTGGAATTAACATTTGCAGACATATTAAGTAATTTTACCCCAAAAATATACAGTAGGTGAGTCTACTGCAATTGGTTTGGTGATATGAACATTGCCCTCTCTGAAAAATGTCTCTGTTTTTTTTTTTTTTTTTAATCAAACTCAATATGCTGAGATATCGGTGCCACTTCATGTAATAACTGACTGATATTGTAATAACTTTTCAGAAACAACTGTGTCTGGTCTGTTTTGTAAAAAAAAAAAAAAAAAAAGGAAAAGAAAAGACCTGTTCATGTAGTATTTATATACATATTATTCTGCACCACAAACAGAGTAAAACTGCAAAGAATGTAATAACATTTAATGTTGAAAATACATCAGTAAAGTATTGTACAGTAATACTGTGATGACTCATCATCCCAACTATTTATTGCATCAACAGGTTTTATAACGTCTGAAACCATTTAACACAAGTTAGTTATTACATTATCAGTGGCTGCTGCAGCCTCAAGCTCACTCATGTCTCCGGTTGTACTGACAACTCCCCACTTCGTATGTGATAACAGAGACAATGTGGTGATAGTGAAGTGCCTTTTTAGTACATTAAACTACCAAACTACTACTAACTAAACACCTATTTGGCATTTACCACAATACTGATGTGAAGTTTAGCAACTCTGTTCAATTTTGATGGATTCAGCTCGATAGATATAAACAAATTATTGATTCCCCAGTGATTAGAATTACAGGGAAAAAAAACAACAACTGGTGATTATGGAGTGGCACGTAAATGTGTGCTGTTATAGTGTGTTTCAATTTTAGATTGTATTGGTAACAATTCTCAACTACAAGTATTCTGCTTTGAATTTGACACTGGTGAGTTTTAGTCGTACATGCTGAAGACAGGAGACTGCGTGAACAATTGTAACTACCCTTGGATGAGTTTGAAAGCAAAACTTACAATAAATTACTCATTCAGTGCAGTTTCCTTGCATGTGTGATTCTTTATTTTGATTTTGTTGCAAAGGTGCTTATTATATATTGAAAAAAAATCTAAAGTCATCTTTCATAAATGAATGGGTACATACAGAAGAAGCTATGTTTTTGATTCCAATTAACAGACCTGTGGAATCACAGCTATATCATGAAGTGAAAGGTAGAAATGTTGTTTGTCATACGGTGAAAGTTATTTCCTCTCATCTTTCAAAATCAGTATTGTGTCTTGTTCAAAGACAAACTACTCACTGTGGCACCCTGCTCTAGCTATATAAAGCCAAGGGCCATCATGCTCATTGTAATGATTATACCACTCTGCCACCATCAGCAGATGCTTTTACGTGGCATGTTCTCAGTGAATTACTGGTTCCATAATCTTACTTTGTGCTCTCATGCTTAAGTGGTGAGCAGCAGTAATGAAAATCGCTGTTGAGGACTTTTGACTGGGCCTCGAGTGTTTGCTCTCGGTGGTTGCATGCCGCACGTAGAAACTTGAATTGCTCACTGACCTCGGCAGCAGAGAGCTTCAAAGTCACAGTAGCAGTGAAAAAGAGAACGAAAATAGAAGATAAGAATGACAACAAGAGAGTAATACAGCAGCGATTTCATTTCATCTCCATACAGCATTTATGATAAAATGAAAAACATAATTTGTACCCACAACCAGTAGGTTTAGTAAAAACATACAATACTAAAATGATGATTAGGGGGTTTGTGCAAAGCTCCACAGGTGGCAAACGGTGTCATATTGTGTCTGTGTGATGTCCCACACAAGACACGTAAAACCTCCAGTGGAAGGAAGTAGTCCTGACAGTTGACCCACTAAATAAGAGATTTTAATACCCTGTTGCCAACCTAGTAAGCTCACTAACATGATGAATTAATGAACTCTTGTGGCCTGGGATCTGTGCCAAGTGTGTCCCTGAAGGTCACACATACAGTAAGTGTTGAACTGTCTCTGGGAGTAAAAGAACATACTGCTCATGTGTTATGTCTGTCCATGGGTCTGTTTCACTGTGTCTACATTGAGCCTTTCCAAGAAAGCACCATGTGAAATGTGATTTTGCAAGTTATAAATCCTAACAGTGTGAGGTATTTTATGTCTGGGTGGTTTATATATATTTTTCCTGACAACCACCTAGTGAGTTGTTGATCAGACAACACTGGACAACTGGGTTGGTGAGTCTTTTTCATTCATCTTATCAAACGTACCGTCTCACTCACATGTGACGTACTCTATGTACTGCAACACACATCCAACACACCCTTTGGGGTCAGGCAGGCTTTTTAACCTGTCCCTTCCCACTGTTTTTGCTCCACCTGTTCTGCAGCCACCTGTTGCTAATGTAGCAGGTACAAACTTTACCTGCTGATGGTCCAAACCTGTATTTTCAGTGATGCTGTCATGTAGTTGTATAATCCTGTTGCTGCTGGAATTGAACATTAACCAGTTAAATCGTGAGCTCTGGGCCTCAAATGCAGTTTGAAAGTGGAAGCAGTTTTCCTGTTAGCGATGAGGACCACATGGGTCTTCACACTTCTCAGGTAAGTGCTGTGCTGCCTTTTCTTAAATGTGTGTCCTCAGTAATGGTTCTGTTGTGCTTTGCAGAATCAGTAACCCTGTTGTTACTGAATTGCTTTAGATCTGTGCTATTATATTGTGCTTTCATCTTTCACTTTTTGGTTGTTGTTGTTTTTGGTTTTTTTTTGGCAATTCTGGTGCTTTTATGTTGTTGGTTTGAAAATGGCAAAATATGACTCCTCATGCTTCAGTATTTTGAGGGCTGAAGTGGTTTAGTGGCATATTTTCCCCTCAGGCTCCTGTTGTCTCGAGTGGTTTCCTGCTGTCAGTGTAATATTATATGATTGCTTTCAGAAGGCAAAGTCAGTACAGTTTTGCAACAAACATTACAAGTCATTTCTGACATTTTCTCTACATTCTTGTTTCCTGAGCTCCTGTTTATGCTCCTGTTGCACTCATTTCCTACCTTGGCATTATATCTGTGAATTTAAGCTGGCTGCTGCCTATCAGTGTGTATGACATAAAAGGAAGGACATTGTGTTTGCTCAAGCCATTCATTTCGCTCGCAATTACCTGCTGCATCATTTGTCTTAGTCTGCCATTGCACATGAGGAGGATGAATGGTACATTTACTCATATCTTTTCACAAGAGAGCGTTTTCCCTTTGCAATCTGCTGTGAGGTGTAATGTGCCGCATCAGTAAGATACATTTTATTGAAGGACTGGTATCACACATTGTATCTAATGTGGCATTAAGGGGGATGTTTGTATTATTTCTCCTTAGTCTTGTGCCCAAATACCAAACATCAGCCTTTCACATACTGTATTTACAAAATAAATCCACAGCATGTGAGGTGGCTGAATGAATTTCAGGATTATTATGACTATTAAACACACACGTGTCCCTTAACTACCCTTAAGAAAAGCACTGAACCTTAATATGCTTATTTGCTGTATGTCACCGTGGATTTGGGAGTCAACCAGACACCTAAAATGTGTAAGTCTTTTCTTCCATCTATAGAAACATCCTGTATGTGAGAAATATATCTGAGTTTACTCCTTCTCTGAGTAACTAATGTGTATGACATCACTTGGCAAATAATAAATATGTTACACTATAGCAGCTATGGTCACGTCCAATTTCATGTCCACATAAAGCGCTTAATTAATTCTGATGGGGTCATAAGGGCCACCTTCTCTTCCAAGAAAAACAGTGAAATTACACAGACATTTCGCCAAAAATTTTCAACTCGTGTTCTAAATAGTCAAGAGAGCAACAGTTTCACAACGTATACATATCAGCTTGTTTCCCATATTGCTCTAAATCACAGAGATCAATCATATGATTGGATGGAGTGTAATGTTTTGGACCGGAGGGCTAATCAGACGAGGAGAAAATTAAACACATTTGGTATGAAAATGACAGAACATTGAATTGTTCTTGACTCCTTATAATTTGTGAGCATGGATTACAACATGTCTCTCTTCTGGTTTCCATGAATGTGAAACATCCATGTGGACCGCGGCATCCCCTGGGACCGTTTTTAGCTCTGAAATGTTGTTAAATTGAGATGCCCATTTGATATCACTATGATGGCAGAGAATGCCTGCGATGCCGCTCCTGTTATTTTTACAGACTTCAACTGGATCGCACACACTGGAGGACAAAGCATCGCAGATACGATGACAAATATAAAGATCAACAAAGTATTAAAAATCTGATGTGTGCAGCTTAGTCAAAACTTACTAAATGATAAAAAAGTACTTTGTAAAGAAAGTTGCGCGTTTTGAATATACCTCACAGATAATGTTTTATGTATATTGGATTTAAGGGATATTTTGTGACCTATTTTCTCCTGCTATCTACGTCAACCATCTGCCAGTCTTTTTACGTTACTGGAAAATATACTCTGGAATTACCTGGCATTGAACTGACTGAACTTTAAAACACTAACCTGGTCGGCTGCATTATTTTTATCCTGTCCATGCCATAGCTGAAGCAAAGCTAACGCATGAGAGACCATATGAGCTTGAAGAGAACGGAAGACCTCTAATCGGAGTGACAGAGGGTGGATCAACAAGGTTTAATATAGAACCAGTACGATATTTTGGGACCTGCGTTTCCAAGGTGAAAATACCTCCATAGACACTCATACACACGAAGACACTGCTGCACCAAACTTCGACAGACTAAAAGGATGACTTGGATGAAAGAATGTACCATCAGTCCTAATTAAAACGTCATGGTATTCATACTGGGTAGAAATAATTTTTTCTACAGATTGAAATGGAACAAAATTAGAATTGAAATTAAAATATTTTAATGTGTACAACTATAATTTTTCTAAGATTGTTTTTTTGAGGGGCTGCAAGGTGGCGCAGTTGGTTAGCACTGTTGCCTTGCAGCAAGATGGTGGTTCCCGTCCTGGTGGGGGCACCAGGATCTTTCTGCATGGAGTTTGCATGTTCTCCCCGTGCAGCGTGGGTTCTCTCCGGGTTCTCCGGCTTCCTCCCACACGTCCAAAAACATATTGAGGTTAATTGGTGATTCTAAATTGTCCATAGGTGTGAATGTGAGTGTGCTTGGTTGTCTGTCTCTAAGTGTGGCCCTGTGATGGACTGGTGACCTGTCCAGGGTGTCCCCTGCCTTCACCCTAAGTCGGCTGGGATAGGCTCCAGTGCCCCGCGACCCTAGTGAGGATTAAGCGGAGTACAGATAGTGGATGGATGGATGGATGGATGGATGGATGGATGGATGTTTTTTTGAGGGAGGAAATGGGAAGGGAACAGGGAAGGGACACCCATTTGAGGGCTGTTGAGAAACTGAACCACCGACTCACTGCTGATAGAATTTACACCTGTGTGATACACACCCTGAACTTTCAGCTATCAGCCCTAAAATTTTTGAATATTAGACCCAGTAGACTCAAACAAAGTCTAATTCTGAGATTCAGCCTCTATTGATCAGGATTTATAGTATACAGTGCAATCCCAGTAGCTTCCATTGTAGGTTTTATTATAAAATGTTAAGTTTTATAACAGACAGATTGTTAATACTGTGCTTTACTTTTTTTGAGAGGCAAAACAGCACAGGCCCAGTTCGGCCCACACGATGTGAACAACTTTCACCTTTCTAATTTTTAACAAAAACACGCCCAACATGCTCTTCATTTACATTCAAACCAGGCTGTTTTGCTTGCAATTAACTTCTGACTCGGTGTGTCATTTGGCTTTGTTTGAAGCACTTCATTTTGGCTCTCCCTCTCATTACGTGAACTTGAAACAATTTGTTGACTCTTAGCGCTCACAGCTTGTTGTCAGACTCATTTAGATCTTTAAACCCCTCTGGGGGTTGTGTCTCCAATGGCCTCACATGATGCCTGGCTGCATTTCCAGATGTGAGGAAGTCGAGATCTATAGCTACTTCACTGCTCTTTTTTTCAAGTCTTGGCCCAGCTTCATGAAATACTTCACTTCTCAACCAGCCAGAACCAGTGAATATGTGCACAAAGGACCGAGAGCGCAGTTGCGTAAGATCACATTATAAAAGTGTCCTGTCACAATATGATGACAGAAGAAACATGCTGTGTTGACTTTTGTAATGAGGACAAAGAAATGCAAAAAGATTCATTTGCAAACTTAAAATAAAACCCATCAGATTTTAGACTGGTTCAGGTAGAATGTGTTCTAATATTCTGACACTATTTTAATGATAATAACTAACAGGGTCAAAAAATTGCAAGGGTGCTTGTTAGTAGTTGGGACGGGGTTGTTTAAGGTTCCAGTGAGGTACCAGGACAGCCGGTTTCAATCATTTGTACTGACTGCCTTTGCACTTTGAAATATTATGACACAGGAATTTATAACTTTGGAAAGTCATCATCTCAAAAATAAGTTTATCCTGTGATGAGTGTCGAATGTGCAGTTTTGTGTATTTGATTGGCCTATGCAGTGCCTTGTTGGACGACATTGTACTGTTTTGTGGCAAAAGTGGAGCCAACTTCAAATTTTTGACATTATTTTGCAATCAGTGCCCACTTGAAATGGCTTGGCGGCCGTGTTGTTTTTTTTGCAGTGCTGTCTGAACATGGCCTATGACTGTTTCTTGAAGGTATTGGGGAAAAATGGAAGCAAAGACAAATAACCAGAGGTAGAAACAAGAAAGTTTTCCATGACGCAACACAACCAGAATGTGTTAGACTTATTACAGTCAAATATGCAGCATACTGTACAAGACTTTTTTCAAACAACAGTCCAAAGTTCATATAAAGCTTCATTTTTTTTCTGTCCGTGTGTCCTTTTTTTTTTTTTTTTTCAACCAACATTTTACCAAAATCCAACTCTGCAGCAACTAGGCTACACTTTAACTGGAAGTCCTTGTTTGCTTCCTTGTGTGTGGTTCCTTCGGGTTCACAGTGTGAGTATGTGGCTTGTAATTAAGAAAGAGCTTTTCATAAGTGCCCTCTGACTTTTTGTTAGTTTGATAGGTACACTAACTAGCAGCAACTGTATGTTCTATTTTAAGTGATTTGTTGCAGTACCATACAATGACTTGAAGTCATATGAAATGATGTGATGTCAGTGGTTGTACAATATTTCAAAAGATTTCTTCATTATTTTCTTTTCTCGCTCTCACTTCAGACTAAATATTACTATTATTATGATCATATTTCTCATGTCTTATGCTTACACAGTCTTTACATACTGTAAAACAAGCAGGCATTATGTCATATATCTGCCTCAGCCAAGGATGCATTTACAACAGAATATAATATTTAGCCATTTTTGTATCAAAGTTTCAAGAAATTGTTCTTAAAGCAGCACATGATCAGTAACTGGGCCTATTTTCCAGTTTACCATCATTCAACAAAGGTTTGTGAAGTTTCTGCCTCAGGAAGTATCAAAGCGTCGAAGCCAGAGGTATTACAGTTACACGATCCCAACTATAAGGTAGTCTTTAGCGATTTCAGGTTAATTAGTCAGTGGTGCCTGTGATTGGTCAGGTCTCTTCGCTTAGGTTATATCCTGCCAATCAGGTCGCTTGTGGGGCTTGCAGGTGTGAACGTCCACCACATCCTCACAGTCTTTGCATTCCACAGCGCAGCACCACTTGAACTTGCACTCACACTTGGTGACACGCTTCACTCGCATGGTGTCATAGCCTCGTCCACAGCACATGACTTCACAGCCGTCTGTGCCTCTTGAGGACTTGTTGCACACTCTGCCCGCTGTGCCCAGGTAGCCTGTCAAGAGATGAAGAAAGAGTAAACATGCTGCAGTTTTGATGTATGAACTTTACTCTTCCTCCATTTTCCAAAAGGCTGGTCGGAAACTCTGTGTAGAACTTTAGGTATAGGAAATATTGACCTTAATGTTAAACTAATGGTTTCTTCTAGAAGTCACACTTCAGTTGTCTGGCTGCATCCCCTGACTTCCATCTAAGCTTTATCTATACACCGCTTTATCCTCTGTAGGGTCGCAGGAGGGCTGGAGCCTATCCCAGCTGACTTTGGGAGACGGCAGGGGACACGTTGAACAGGTCTCCAGTCTATCACAGAGCTACACTTAGAGACAGACAACTAAGCACACTCACATTCACACCAACGGACAATTTAGAATCACCAATTAACCTCAGCATCTCACCTGGTTGGAACCCACACAAGCACAGGGAGAACATGCAAACTCTGCACAGAAAGACCCCAGGCCGAGAATTGAACCCAAGACCTAGCTGTGAGGCAACAGTGCTGTTCCATCGTGCCGTCCTCCCAAAAACATAGCTTTTTTTAATTTTTTTTTTTTTAATGCATTTTTGTAACCCATGTTAAAATCTGACATAAATAAGAATAAATAGTTAAACAAGAACTGTGTAAATAAGTTTGAAAGATAAAAGTGATTTATTTAATGTTAACTACTTCATCAGAGTTAATTAAAAATGTTAATACAACAATCATTCAGTGTTGAAAATTAAAAGTCTGTTGACAAAAAATTAAGTCGCTGCCCTTTTAAGGAATAAATCACTTTTATCTTTCAAACTTATTTATGCAGTTCTTGTTCAACTATTTATTCTTATTTATGTCAGATTTTAACATGGGTTACATTTTGCTCTTTTGTACATTCACAAACACAGTTTTAGGTCACTAAAAACTAAAAATTTGGAAAACACCATCTGGTTGCAGTGCTGACATGTAGACAAGGTGAATATGGCCAAAATAATGCTGATGCTAACCTTCTTAATAGGACTTTTTACATGTTTATGCATAATTATACGGTTACTCTTTCACTATTTGGAGGAACAGAGGTGTCAGAATCAGTCCACACACAAAATCCCCCCTTTCCTTGATGTGGCCTTGTTGGCAGTCAACCGGAACTAGTTATAGCCAAGCTTTTTTTTCAGGTTTGTGATTGGCCAGCATGGCTCTAGGGTATAGTATATCAGCAATTGCTGGTTTGTCATAGTCTTGGCAAAACTTCAATTGTGTTTTTGCATTTTTTGCATTCTCAGATTGTTTTTTGTAAGTGAAGGAGGGGAAAAACATCCCTGTTTTTGTGGACAAGGCCTGCAACGAATGTCTTGCTGATTGAGACTATCAAGTTAATATCATAATTATGTTAATAGAAATATTTTTTAAATAATATTGATTTTTGTAACTGCTTATTGGGTCTTAACTGGTACAAATGAACGTTGCAAGAAAATGCTATACTACCAGCATAGCTTGAGGAATGACAATGCTGTGTTGTGGTTATTTGGTTGGTGAATAGAGGATGAAACGCAATGACTTGCCATTCAATGTGGCTTCCACTGCCACTATGATGTAAATACTTGTGTTTTCAGAACTTTACTGAGGCACTGACTTTTCCCCTCGTGCCATTATCGGGTCTAAACTTACAATAGTTTTAACAGTTCAATAGGATGTTTCTTCTAACACTTTGATTTTCTTTCCAATCAACATCACTGCCTAGTCGAATATAAACTCAACTAAATTTCATTTTGGAAAATTTCCTCTGATGACGTAGCTGTCAAGAGCAGCTGATGCTGGCAGGTTACCATCTCTGTATAGCAATGGATATGTTGATGCTGACAAGTGAAACGAAATATCACTTTTCCCACACTTTCCAGCAGGGTTTAGACTTCCAGACAGAACAGCCTCAGACCCAAACACAATTGTGTCCATGTGCTCAGGTGTAAAGTGTAAGCCTAAGATCAGATGCCAGGTCTAATAACAGTGCATCCGAAGTAAAGAGAAAAGGATAAGAGGAGATATTCCCCTCAGGCTCTCAAGAGTGGAGCTTAACACTGACCAAAGTAAGGATTTGAAAAATAAGCCTGCATGTATCCCTAGGCTGTGAATTCCTATACAATGGAGATTAGTGGTGAGGAGGGTCATGGGCTTCTTTTGAGATCACCTTTTAACAAGGAAAGACAGCCTTTCCTTTGAGTGAACACACCCTCTTTACCCCTCAGTTGTCAAAGTGCAACCAAGCTAACTGCAGGGAGGAGTGGAAGAATCTGTTAAGTTAGTACCATCATGTCCCCTGCACATGCCATCTTGCCAAACCTATTAACAGTGAGGTAGTGGGCTCCTTCATGCTCTACTGAAGGGGCTAGATTGGAAGAGAGGAGCCAGAGCCTAACAAGGTAAAGCAAACATTAGGAATTAAAGAGATGTTAAAGGTCAAATCATTGAACTTTAAGCTGTGAAGGAATGCAAGCGTTCAGTGGGCGAGGCTCGGATTCTCGTAGATTTGGTAAAACTAACACAGGGTCAACCATCTGTTTGTCTTGTCTCATAACAATGTACTCATATTTCTGTATGAAAATTTGATTTTTTTTTTTTTTGCAGCAATAATTCATTTTAAAATCCATTCAGTTATTTATTACAAGCTTTAAAGTACTTCACTGACTCGCTGAATGTCATTTGTCTCTGTTTTTACAACAGAGAGTACAGAGAAGCAAATTTTTCAGACGTCAGGTTTTCTGCTTATTACCTTCCGTAATCACAATTCCTAAAAAAAGTTCCTAAAAAGTAATCATTCATGTTATATGTTTATATAACAAAATCAGAACTGCCATATATATTTATTATTGTGTTTAAACCATAAAAAAATTTAAAACGTAACAACGACTAAGTACCAAAAGAGGTGCTCAGGAAAACGATTTTATGAATACAGTCAACAGCAATGAGCTCAGAATGTGCTGCATAGCTTATGTTTCTTGTAATTATTACGCGGCCCTGTTTATTTACATACTTCTTGCATGGCATGTCAATTTGTACTTCATAAATAGAATTTTTTTTTTTTTTACAATTACACTGGCAAAATCTATTTCTTCATTCTTCCACTCACCTGCTGCTCGGTCCATGAGACAGTAATCTGGAGAGTTCTCGACATAAACTAATTCGTTCTTGGTGCTTCCCTTGAAATCCTTGTCCGCCACCATAAAGCCTGTCCCGTCCTGGTTCATGGTCACCTCGATGGCTGTGTTGTACTTCTTGTGTAGGTAGTCTCCAGTCCTCCTAAAGTCCGACATCGCCAGCCAACAGGTTCTCAGAGAACAGGAGCCACTGACCCCGTGACACTTGCACTCCAGCTTCATAAAGCGCTTCACTGCCTGGAGCAGAGGTCAAAGGTGACAAGGTGTTAAGCCTGCGATGTTGCCCATGGCATGATGTAGGTCCCTGCGAGAGCAATTGTTGGCTGAATGTTCATAACTCTGACTAGATCTTAATTTCTGTTACTCCAGAGACTTCTTTAAACAATACAAGGGTTAAATCATAATCTCAATTTACTAAGTAAAAGCAAGTTCGAGTGTATTCTAATGTATACTTGTTTTGCTGCAACAATAGATTAGTTCTATATTGTGTTTTTTCACATTAATATATCTGTTGTGAGTTCCTGGAAAGTCAACTGAGATTGGAGCCACAATAATAAGATGATTAACTGACAAGTCAATCAAAATCTAATCGGCAATTACTTTTAGTGATTAATTGTTTAGGCCATTTTTCAAGCAGATAAACGAAACATTAGATTGTTCCAGCTTCTCAAATATTAAAATGTACTTCTTTTTTTTTTTTTTGCATTTACTTTATTGCCAATTAAATAACTTTGATTCAAAACATTTAAATAAATTTTTGATCAATTCTGTTGAGGATTTTCAATATTTTTTAGCTGTTTTCAAAACCAACTGATTAAACAATTAATTGCATAATAATCAGTAGAATAATACATTATAACAATAATCATTATTTGAATCCCTAATTGAGGCACAGATTTAAAAAAAACAAAAAACAAAAGCTGTTGGGTATTTTTCGTCTAATCATGTCAAACACTTGATCTCGATAATGGTAGCCTTCCCTGGAGTTTTCAGTCACACTTCGTAGTGTTTATGAGCGCACTGGGTTGTCACTCTACAATAGAATTTAATACTCTAACTCCATCTGCTGAAATCTCTAGAAAAAGCCAATAAAACACAGTATTTCTCTCAAAATGTATAGCAGGATTACCCATGGTACAATGGTCTAAAATGCTGTACCTTATTAGAAACTCCACCAAAAAAATCATCCCCTGGCATGTATTGTGAAAACACCCAATTTTATTTGAAATACAAATTTATGTGAAATTGAACCTGTATCTAATTAGTGGTGTCTAGTTAGTTACATGAGGTAAATTTCAAGTTAACAAATAGATGTACATTTCATTATTTCAATGTTTTAAGTCTTGTTTGTTTAACTGTAAAACTTTGCACAACTCTTTCAGTGTTTTTTTCTTTAAACACAGCTATACAGCACAGTAGGACTGTAAATCTAAATATTAAAACTAGTCTAAAAAAAAATGCCTCCTGACTGTGGTGCTGAAGATCAAATATCAAAACTGCTGCTGCTCACCATTCGACCACAGCGGTTGTTGTGGAGGTTCATCAGCGCTCGAGCATCTTTCACCATCCTCTCACGAGCGTCTACGAAGGCTTTGGCAAATTTTATGCCATAGTTGATGTTGTCGCTGCATCCACCCCAGTCAAAGTTGCCCTTGTCGTCGCTCGTTTGCCCTCGTTTGTTACTGTCGCAGTTGCAGATCTTAAGCTCCCCCTGACTGCAGGCTCTGGTAATGGCGTAGACCACTCCAGCTGAAGAGATGGCGTACACAAACGCTGCCTCTCGGCTGCCTGGGTGGATGAGAAAAAGAGGTGTTGCAATTATACATCAGAAACTAACGTATTATTGTAGGAAAAGAAATGTATATTACAACCATATTTATTTTATATGTGACAGCATTGTAAATGTTGTCTTAACACCATAACTCTGATTATGTTACATTTAAGCAGTTCTATAAATGCCCAAGTTCACTGTGTCACTGTTGGGTAAAGCAACCTTCTCCCAGTATGTTCCTGACAGCGGGAACGCCGAAATCAGTCCATTTATGGTGGATGGTCCAGACAGAGGTAGCAACATGTCAGCTATAACATCACAGTCCAGCCTACTCTCCTTTCACCTTTTAATTTGCACAGATGGCAGCTTTCTCAGTCACTGGGCTGTGTTTTCATTTCAGACAAGAGGAGATTTTGGAGGTTATTTGGTCTGGCTGTCCCACCCTCCTCCTGCTCTCATTCCTGCTCACGCAATGAAGCAGAACACAGGCGATATGTCAGGGAGTAAAGCTTCGTCTGGCTGCCAGAAACATCTACCCAAATATTTACATCTCCTATTACTGTTTATACATCACCAGTGTGGATCTCTCAATCTGCTACTTGTTTTCAGAGAACATCCACTTTCCCAATCTTCACTCATTCCGGAGAAGAACACTTTCTATTTCTGCTTGTATTCCAGGGTAAAGCTGATTTAATAAGACACCTATTAATTCTCTGCTTATCTGGGAACAGAGCAGACTTTTACAAGGATGATTAACTAGAGTGTCACTGACATAAACAACCACTGTCGCACAAAAAACCCACACAGATTGAACCCCCCCTGGCGGCGCATGTGCAGACTCACTTCGCAGCATCACCCTGCCAAACACTGTGTGGTCTCGGTCCAGCGTGCTGCAGTTCCAGCGATGGTGTCTGAACTGATGCTGGCACTCTCTGATCCACTCTTTGGCTCCTTCGCTAATGGACTGCATCAGGTCCGGGTGCTGCTGGCAGAGCTGTCGCTGCTTGTTCACGAGGCCAGGAATGTTGTCACATATCACCCGAGCACCCAGCGCTCCAATGTACCTGCAGACACACATCCAGCAAACACAGTGTTGATGTTTATTTGAAGGGGAGCTCCACTGATTTCACATGAGAAATTCAATTTGTTCATCTACACTTAGCCTGTTGAGAGCAGTTTGTCTTCTGTGGCTCTAAAGGAGCTTTGTCAAGGTTGACAAAAAAAAAATTCTGGATAGAGTTGTTGCTAAATGATCTTAAGGTCAGTCTGGATTTAGTTTTGAATTCTTCTTTGTAGATGACACCCATTTACTTTTAATCACAAATTCATCTGCCACCTTCAGTCAGACTAACCTCTGACACACAAAATTGTTTGGTGCTCCAGTGTTTGCGAGAGAGAGGGGACCAACCCATTGTGCAAGAAATATTGTTTGTTTCTATTCTTTTTTTCTTCTTCTTTCACAGTGGAAATGAGATGAGCATTAGGACAGTAATGGAGTGCTACCCACGCTGCTAAGTGCCTAACGTGCCTCATCTCTAAAGTTTATGTTGCATGTACGTACAACCAAAACATCCGGTCTGACTCATAAATATTAAATATGGTTGTGTCTTCCGAGTTTTAAAAAAAGAAGCGAACACAGAGAAGCCAGCAGGGGGCGACTCGTCAAGTTACAAAAAGAAGTCCAGTTGCCCAGAAGTCTATGAGAAAATGATCCTTGATGTGTTATCACTATAAAGAGTTTATGGTCTCAGTTGCTATGTTTTAAGACATAAATTCAGAATGATGTTCACTTTGTAAATTATGGCCCTATTTAGATGAAAATGGATGATAAATCAGGGTCTTTTTTTTTTTTAAAGTGAGGCTGCCTTATGATAAACTACTGTATTGCTATGCATAGTGTCCTCAAGCTCGGGTGGCGGGTTGTGTCTCAGTAGCTCCATTCATCTTTTATATGTACTCTGTGATGTGACTGCAGCTCCAAAGGCCACACATTTCTAACAAAGTCTCAAAGATTGAGGAGTTTATCAGTCATGGAGGGCGGAGCCAAGTCTTTGGAGTTGTAATATGGGTAATGTACTGTATAAAGCAAGGATATATTGACGGCTGTTGCTTGGATGTCCATCTGTCACAAGTCCTCAGACTTACTGAAAGTGCAATATACTTGCATCTACACTTGCATCCAAGTGTAAAAAATGTGAATTTGCCATTTAAAATGGGGTTTGTATATGAAGCCTATGCATTGAGACCAAGAATTGTGGTAAAATGCCAATTTCTTGTTTTACAGTTTCTTTTTTGGATTAAACAAACATGCAAAAACATTCAACTGTAATTACTGGGCTGTAGCAAAGCCAACAGGGGGATTTTTGTTACTTTTAGACAGAGAGTCGTGCTAAGTGTGTTCTGTTAGGTAGCTGCTGGCTTTAACTTGATATTTGTCTAACATTCACGATATACTTTTTCAACCAATTAATGAAGCAAATTTGCATTCTCTAAAATTTCACATTTTTGGTTTAATTGAGATTATTGATTGGATTACTCCAAGTGTTCCTGTTTTTCTACTCATTCATACCCATTGTCTACTTTAGATGAAGATATTCAGGATGTTAAAGAGATTATTAAATTCCTCACGTTCAGTGAAAAGCTTTTGCTTCCTGCTTTTTTTTCAGACATAATCCCTAACTTTGTAGTAACTCTTAAGGAGGTGGATCACATGCTGGTGGCATTGTGACACTGGGGGGACTCCTGTCAACAAGACATGAGGACAGTCATCTACAGTACAAGTCAGGCCTTTTCCCTCCCAGCCTCACAGATCAACCATATGATGGCACAATCCCCCCTCTTCTCCTCCTTCTGCCTCCCTCTCTAAGCCTGCACGCTCTACTCTCCATCCGGATATCATTATAGTCCCTAATCGCAGCCACATTTGTGTCGCCCGGCCACCGAGACAGAAACAGACATAGCAGGCAGTTTCCACTCCTGTTATGGCTTTCCCAGTCCCATTCTAACTGCGACTATCTGCCTGAGCAGTAAAGCAGAACAGGAGCACTACTTGTGTTTATTGTGTGTTGTACATACCGGCTGTGCCAAAAGACCCCTGACTGTCTCCAAGAGGACACACACTTAGAAGAGAGCGAGAGAAGTGGGTCTTGTGCAGCAAGACACATGGCACTCAACTAAATGATCTCAGTGGTTAAAGATAGGCCCAAACAATACAAACCAGGGTGAAGTAAGTACTAATCATCTGGACACAAAGCTTACAAGCCTCTCCTGTGTATGTCTTTCTCTTTTTCTCTGGAATTTCTCAGCAATTCAATCAGTCAGTTTATAATATATTTGCATAGGATAACAGAATTATACATTGACAAATACACTCTCTCGGGAAATTAGAAGGAATTATATTATTTATAAAGGGTGCATGGGTGCAGGGTCTAACCCATCTGAAAATCAGAGGCTAACTGTTACGGGCTGCTGGGCAATTAATATGAGATAAAGGCAGAATACACAGAAGCACTTTACCTCGGTTAGTTAAACACTAAGTGCACATCAAATGCATTTTCTGTTAAGTGTGACCTGAAACAACTATTCCAGGTGAGGGGGATTGAAGGGAGGTTCCAACTCTCCAGCGTGTTTATTTTTTTCCTTCTTCTTCTCCTCTGAGCCTTTAAAAACCTCAAGAGAAATCATCAAGGGGCATTTATTCATGCACCAACGCCTGCACCTGCCACTTACTCTGGGCAAGATGGATGGATGGGGGAGATTCCCGCCAACACCATTAATCTTCATAAACTTGTGACACACTTTGCTGTGCTGAACATCTCCCTTTGCATTGATGTTTGAAAAAAAAAAAAAAAAACCATCAACACACATGCAGAAAATTCCCACACAGAGGGAAAGAGATGAAAGTGTTCTCATCTTTCATGAGCTTTGGTGAAGTGGGTAGCCTATTTAAGTGTGTTAGGAAATAAGCAGGGATGGGATATGTAGTCCCACCTTTATTCTGGAAAAGGTTCCAATTAAGTAGATATGTAAAATCAACGGTGTAACACAAAAAAAATCTAATATAGGTGTAAATTAAATCAACCTTTCAGCAATATTTTATTTGTAAAATGTTGGTTATGTGTCTGCATGAAACTTTTGAATTATTGTTTGGCATATTACAGCCGGTTAATTCATTCTTTGTGATCAACTTAAACAAAGCATCAACAAATGCTCTTCAAAAGTCTCACTCACCACCACGACGAATCCACTCTGGGTGTGAAAATGAGCAGGAGCAAGATAAAGCTAAAGCACAGTTTGGAGACGGGTTTGGAGTGGTGGTGGCTTTTTGCCTCATTTCTCATCCCCATAGCCCTGCTGCTGTCTGATAAACTCCGAGATTTCACCAGACAAAACATGCTTCTTCCATTCATGTGTTGGCAAAGGCTGCACAATCAGGTGCGAGAGTCCTTGACGACCGTCCGCCGTCCATCATCGGGTAACAAAAGAAACTTCACATGGAGGGGGAAAAAAGTGCCTTTAAACTCCGACTACTGTGATAATGCGCCGCAGAGTCTCTGTCAGTACATCCATAATATTCATTGGTTTTGGGGTTTGCGCTTCATGAGAGAGCTGAATGAGTCCTTCGTAGATTGACTCAATCTGGTAGAAATTCACCTTTCTTCTCCAGCTGTTGCGCTCCGAATTGAAGATCAGGAAAGCTGCGGAAAGTTGCAAACTATGAAATCCGAAATTGATAAAATAAAAAATGAAAAATAAAATAAAATAAAATGTTGCCTAAATCAGTCCAGTGGAAGAAGTGTTTCCGAGGATGGCACAGACACTGCGCTCACCTTTCCTCCAACAGCCGAGAATGAAGATGCGCACCGAAACGCGCTGCGCTTCGCTCTGGTGCGTCAGCTGTCCGCGACCCCCTCCCTGCTCCCCACACCCACCCTGCTTTGTCAGAAATTTACAGATAGCGGTATGCAGAGCTACACACAACAAGGAAGGCGAGATTTCGGTCGGAATCAGGCCCTGCATGCGATGGCTGCTGTTTCCAAATCAACGAATCCAACTTTTTTCTTTTTCTTTTTCTTTTTCTTTTTTTTTTAACCACTACCGAGCAGCCACAGCCTTCAATTACAGTATTGTCACAGCAATATTCCCACTGGGGGCGAGAGTGTGCATGCCCTCAAGCGATCTGAACATATTTTATACCCGATAGCTTTGCCACAGTTTACAGGCAGTATTCCACCGGGGTTTCTCGGCTGCTCAAACACTGGTGTTTAATAGAGTTTAGTTCCTTAAATTAGCTTTCAGTTGTGTGTTTAAAACTGTAAATAAAGGCAGACTCATCTTTAGATCAGTCAACAATCAGTTGTGCAAGTGAACCAAAAGGCCTCCAGTGGCAAACATGTTCAATCATTTATGCACAAAAATGTGTTAATAGTGATTGAGAAGAACAATTCATGTAACTCTTCCTTAATGAACATTTTAGTGAAACTGCAACCATTAATCATTGGTTGGGTGATAAATTAATCAACTATGTAATTTTTTTAAAGTCTAAATTCTCAGATTTCTGTTTTCTTTCCTCCTCTATGACAGTGAACTGAATAGATTGTAAACAAAACAAGACATTTGACAACTTGGGCTTTGGGAAACAATGACTGACATTTTAAAGACCAACAAACGAATCGATTGATCAAGAAAATAATCAACAATGAAAACAGATGTTAACTACAGCCCTAATTTTTAGTCCGAACATCGTACTATCTACCATTTTAGGGGCTTTGAATACAAAGTTAGTAGGTAGGTATGTCTGCTGCCTCTTTGTATCATAAAGGTCAAAGTATTGCTCTGAAAGCTTCAGCTATGAGAAGTCATGCATGTTTTTTTTTTTACACATTATCAAACAGGAATTTGGTGTCCATAGAGATACAGCCTACTGTAAAATCCTTCCTAGGGGGCATTGCATTGTTTCGTATGTCTGCTGACCCACTGGTCTCAATCCAATGCCCATGTAGGATTATACACATCAAAACACCACTGCTGCTGTGTGTAGCCCTCACAAACTGGGAGTTCAAAATGTTAAGTGGTTTGAGCCAGGGCTTGAGAAACATATTTAACGGAATGTGGAAAGAGGACTGCACACAGACAAAGGAGGTGCCATTTACACAAAAAGGAGAAGAGAGAAAATGTGAGGTGTCCCAGGAGGGAAAATCCCCATCCAAACTGTCTGGACTAAAGCACAGACAGGCCAGAAGCCAGAAAAGTCTCCTCCAGTTTTTCTGGCAGATGTGAAAGGGGGGAGAAAAAAAATGTTTGCCTTGTAATTTAGCCAGACTTGCCACTGGTTTGAAAATCCAGTCCATGTACATGTATAGTAAAGGCAGCCTCTTACACCTGTTTAGTGGTTGACCTATGACATGACTTCAGTTCAAAAGAGCTTTATTGGCATGAAACTTTCAAAAACAGCTTCTAAAGCACCAAGATATAATCTGCCAAAATATTTTGACTTTATTACATAGTATCAGTAATTTGAACATTACTACAACCTTAAAACTGATGTATGGTTAGTATCTATGTACAGTGCATCATGTGCAGGTACCATGTGTGTCTGTCATTCATTGTCCCTCAGGTAAAGGCATGACATCTGTCTCCTTCTCCAATGAGTATCTTTTAATTGTGAGAGGTCAGTAGCTATCTGAAATTTAAAATTACAGAGTTGAACTTGTAGGAGAAAGTGCATCTTTGTGTCAACCTCATCTGTAAAACAGTGACCACATATTCTAAGGTCATCTGGTTGCCATGAGTTTTACTGTGTTCCTTTTTCAATTGCCAGTTTATGGTCACTGAGCCTGGACTTAATTAGGATCTGTCTTTGCTTTCTGCCATTGAGAGAGATATTCTGCCAATTCCTGATACCTTTTTAAGCGCCAGATATTATTTTTGATACGCTTTGCCCATTAGTCTCTTCCTTCCACTGTTCCAAACAGGGTTCCTTACATTGTGTTAGAGTTTGGTTTACTCTGATTGGTGTTTAGAAAGCAGAGTTGTTGTGCTGTTAGCCTCAGCACCAACCAACATAAGAGACTCATTTCTGGGTTTGGAGGATTTTGAAATGTGTCTCGTAAATGTGTCTTCTGCATGTACAGGTTCTGTTTGTCCTGATGGATGTATCTCAATATCCCACATCTGTCATATGCTGTAATTTGTGCTTTCTCCAAATTTGGTAAGGCACCCAAGTATAGTCCCTTAACATTCAAAAAAATGATTAATAACTTAATGAAGTTGCCTTCATGCCATGTGACTCAGGGTGGGAGAGTAGAATATCTTCGTCTCAGCTCCAAGCACTTGAACCTCTCCTGTAATGCTGCTGGAGTGCATGTTTGTAGTTCAGCTCATATCAACAGTCGCAATCCAGAAAGAGGGTTGTCTCATCGAGCCAACGTGGAAACATCTGACCCCACCTCAAGGACATTTTTGGCGACTTCAGTGGGTCACTTGGTGCTGTGTGTGCCCAGCAGGTAGAGAAAGACACAGGCAAGACGCTGTGTGTATACTGCGTGTGTGAGGTCATTTTAATAAGTGCAAATCCAGGGGTGTTAGTTGGGGATGTAAGTAAAGGTCAATAACAATGCAGCTGCCCAAAAATACCACAGCACAGACAGCGGATGTAGTGGTGTGTTTTGAATGTGAATGTGAGATGTTTGTCATCTGGGAATTCAGCAGGATTCTCAATTATTTGGTGTCTAAGGAAATCAGGATGTCATTTTTTTCTGAGACAAGTGTACATCACATTGCATACTTCAGAATATGTATATAACTTTTGCTAGGTTCAAATCTTTGGAAATTTAGTCTTTCTATTCAGTATCACAGACAGACACACACAGCCCAGCTGTTTGTCCTTCAGTTATGTCATATCTGGATTTGGAGCCACACTGGGATCCTCACTACATGTGACCCTGTCTTTCTTTACCCCAGGACAAGCTATGGATTTTACAGTGACAACTCTATAACAAATTGCTTTACAGGGAGCAGGTGATGGTGGCGATAACACTCATCATCCAGCCCTCCCTCTCCTTCTGTCCCGCTTTGAGCCAGCTCCAGCTGTGGTCTTTAAGAGGCTCAGTGTGGGGGTCTGAGCTCCTATTCTAGGCCCTTCTCATGGCCTGAGCTAATTTTGGTTGGAGAAAGGGGACAACAGCAAGAAAAGAAAAAGAACAAGAGAATAAGAAAGCGGTTGGGCCACCACAAGATCTGATGAGCGCTTAAATGGCAATGGTTGTTGTGGATCCAGTGCACTGACAGCAGTCATACAGATGGCCAGACAGGCACAGTGTGCTTTCTTGGAACATGTCTTCAATGAGAAGACTGTAAATTTGTGGTTTAACTCCTGACAGGCCCCGTGCTCCCTCCTTGACCTCAGTTTCATCATCTCATTCACACAACATGACACTGCACCCATGTGTCTTGTCTGCCATTGTAACAAAGTTCAGCACTTAGGAGATCTGCCCAGGAGGTACATGTGGCTGCAGCTATCCTTGTCTAGCTCAAGTTAATTTATCTTTATATAGTGTTTTATCACAAGCGTGTCTCACACATTCTTACAGAGAGCAGAGCCAAAAACTCTTTTTGTTCCATCCAGGACAAAAGATTCAGCATCTGGGCATTTAAAAAGAAATATAATCTACTCCTCTGAGATTTATTCTTCAGAATAAAAAGCAAATAATGACACCTCTTGCTATATGGAATCCTTACAGAAGGAATGCCAAGATCCACTTTGGGCCATGACCCGTAGCTGGAATAGATGTTTTGAATAGACGTCATGCAGCCCAAAGACTGAACTCAGACTCTGACTATTAAGTCAATTTTGAATACATTTCTAAGACATTTTAGGTCACCCCATGTCACTGATGTGTTGAAAGGGCCAAGTTAGAAAGTGCCTTTTTTGCATTAAAAATCAGTAGAACTGTTCAACTCTGTTGCAGTCTCATACCTAGTCCTACAAAAGTACCTCTCAAGATTTTTTCACAAAAGGTCTTAAAAGATGAACTTTCATGTCGTTACCCGAAGTGTCTCGCTGCAGAGGGTGACAGTAGAGTAGCGTACAGAGTGGGCAGCCATGCTGGCAGTGACAGCAGCGGGAACGTGGCCCCTCACAGCTCATCAACCTGAACCTGTGTTTATGGAGGCTGAGAAAGATGGGGCTTCGCTGGAGGACCAGGCATGCCTGTGCTGGATTTGGGATGCAGCTCTGCTGTCCTACACTGGAATGTTAATTAGGTGAGCTGAGCAAAAGAGAGGTGACCCGTCCCGTTAACCAGCCAACCCTTCCCCAACAACCAGGAGGGGAATTCAGTTGGTCGGAAAAGCCTAGTCAGCCGGTGCTCAATGTCAGGCCACATTGACTGATTGAGTGACTGAGTGACTGTGAGTCAGTCAGACACGGGATATACTGACATTATAGAGGATATTTATCAAGTAAACAAATCTTTCTGTACTTTTTCTGTACTTTTGCAATTGTGTAATCGCCTAGCTCATCTCGAAGTTGCAGCACTTATACAAAATACCACACATTGTTAATAGATGAGCAACAAGAGACACAAAAAGCTTTCAAAATTTATTCATCCATC
>NW_007577902.1:281188-315553 GCF_000690725.1 Stegastes partitus
CACCAATTAACCTCAACATGTTTTGGGACTTGTGGGAGTAAGCCGGAGAACCCGGAGAGAACCCACGCTGCACAGGGAGAACATGCAAACTCCACGCAGAAAGATCCTGGTGTCCTCACCAGCGGCCTTCTTGCTGCGAGGCAACGGTGCTAATCATCATTATCATAAACATAATCATAAAAAATTGATTACAGAATTTCCCTTTGGGGATCAATAAAGCATTTTTATTTTATTCTTTTACATTTATTCTATTCCTTTGCATTAATTTGTTTCATTGTCTAATGAATATGCATTCTATTACATTTTATTAGGTAGACAAGAATTTTATACCCCTATTAATGTATGTTAGTACATATTAATGCTTGGAACCCTTGGATCAGTTTTGATTATTGATTATCTGATATTATTATTCATTATACTTATTTTTCAAGCAAAAATGACAAACTAATTTACTACATCCTGCCTCTTTCATGTGAGAATTTGTTTGTTTTTCCATTTCTAAACAGTAAACGAATATTTTTGAGCATTTGGTTGAGTTAAAAAGCTACAGACTGCTTGATGTCAGGCTAGCATTTTCTGACATTTTAAGGAGAAACTATTTGTCTGACAGATTATTTAATGATGAGAAGAATGGCAACTTGTGCTCTACACTGAATATTTCCAAGTCACACTTGTAAACAGCTTGTAATACATCAGATTAATATTACTGTTGGCATTAATTCCTGAACAACTGCCTATTGGGAACATAATTTCTGTGGGAATATAAATAAAGAGATGAATGCAAGACAGCCTTTAAGATAAATGTATTAAATATGTCCAGCCTTTCAAGCCTACAGAGTACTGTAAAGAATCTGACAATAGTCGAGATAACCAACATGGCAATCAGGTTGTGATATTAATCAAAGATATGGCTGACTATAAAATACTTGTTATTGTGTTGCACAGTGATTTCTTATAAATGACAGACATGACATTCATCAGAATCACTAATCTCAAACAACATCTTGTACGGTGCCTGCAAATAATCTGAGCCTATACGATTCTTAGAACTATGTAACATTGAAGTAATACAGAACAATGTATGACACATGAGTACAGCACTGCTCAGATTATCTGTTGTATAAAACTATCATACGTTAATAACTAAGGAACGTTTTATAAAATTAGCTACACATTTTATTTAAAAGCAAAAACATGAGTGCACTCTGAAACGAGCCTGTGACATACATCGGTCCAAAAATGATTTACAAATGATTATTTATTAACAACAAGCAACATACTTGACACAAAGTACAAGGATAAAATAAAACGATATCAATCTAAAACCTCATCAGTTAATTAGTTTGTTATGTATCCTTTGGAAATATGACACTCTAAGAATTTACCGCAACAGTACATTGTGGCCAAGATACAGTATTGGCACCTTTTTACAGTTAAACTCAGTTGTAATTGCTCATTGGCACAGGCCCCCTAACTACTACCTACAATATTACCTCTGCACATATTTAAAATAAATACAATATGGTGTAACAGTGTTTGAAGGGACCTTTGTTAAAATAGCCAAATGATATAAATCTTGCCATGTACGAGACGGTATCTTAGTCATAATTCTGAACTGTGGATTAAACCATGAAGCCACAAACAAAGCAGCAGCTGACTCATTCATTAGCGGATCAAGTGATCGGTTAATTAGATGAAACCACCATGTCCAGTTCTTTGACCCCCTCCTGGCTCGAGGTAAGACCACAGCTGCCTGAGAGGGGACTGTCAGAGAAATGGCTGGAAGACCGTGGCACCGCAGCCGGGGAGGGAGGCGCCTGGGCTAGACCGGGCTTCTTAGGTGGGATGGGTGGAGGGTTGCCCCTGTCTGCCCTGGGGATGGTGGGCGATCTGATCCCCTGGGCAACTGCCCCCGCAGCCCTTCCGATGACTGGAGACAGGGGAGCTGCCAGGCTGCGGTAGTCTGTGCCAAAGGGAGAGTTATTCTGTGTGGTGAGCTTTGGAGTGGCACTCTGCTGGACGGTGGTGAAGCGAGACAGAACTTGGGTGACTGTGCTCCGGGCCATCTGCTTCACTGGGCTGGCCTCCGGGGAGGGGCTGCTCGCCATAGGGGCGAGGTCCTTTGGCGATAAGGGAGAAGTAGGTTGAATAGCCTGGGACTGTGGCTCTGGATCGTTGGTACCCTGGAACTTATGACGAGCAGCGTGGAAACGCTGGTTGATCCCGGCCTGGTAGGGAGACTGATAGCTCCCAGGACTTGGATTGCCTGATGGGCGTTTGGCAAGAACAGGCGAGGCGCAGGGGGAAGAAAGAGGGAGAGTCGGGGACACGGCACTGCAGGAAGACATCTGGGTCTGATGACCTGGAGGATTTTCATTGCCGTTCTGTAGGCATGTCTTCTCTGAGAGGGCGTTGCTTGAATTATGATGCCCATTGGTCTCCGTCGGGTGATGGTGACCATTGACGTTTGACTGGCTTCTGTCCTCCTCAATGTCGTCAACTTTAATAGTGTCTACTAATGTCTTTCCTGGAGATACTTTTGTGGCCCACTCCTTTCCTCCTGCCTCCACTGGAGCAGTAATGGCTCCTTTCGTTTCTTTCATCACGTTCGCCTCCTCTAGCTTCCTCTTCAGCTCTTCTACCTGATCGCAAAGAGGACAGAAAGATTCATTTTTAAGGGAATTTGAAAACTATGCAAAATGCGCAGCCTTCATAGAGATGCATGTATCCCAGTGTTCACACCTGTTGTTGTAGCTGTCGACAATGAGCTTCTTCCTTCTTCAAACGTGAACGGAGCTGCTCGCGCTCTGTGTCAAACTCAGCCAGCTGCTCCTCCACCCTCGCCTCCATCCTCAGAGCTCTCATCCTTTCATCCTCCAGCTCTTTCCTCAGGCCCTGACAAGCCTCTTTTTCCTAAATAAGAAAAAAAAAATTCTGTAAAGCTGTAGTCAAAAATATGAAGAAAGCCTAACAATTGGAAAACACAGGAAAGGCAAAAACACGTAGTAGGAGTAAGAAATGAAATAAATTGTCTGATTTGAATTCAAAGCGTTAATACCTTGTCAAGTTTACGGCTCAGCTCAGTCAGCCGGTGACCCTCCTCCAGAGCCCTGGCACTCGCCCACTTGCACTCTTTGGCCAAAGCACATGAGAGCTGTTTGTGCTGAGCCCGTTCTTCTTCAAGCTGGTCAGTAATCCTTCGCTGTTCTTTTTCCAGTCGGCGGACTTGGCTCCGTTCAAATTCCAGCTACAAGTTCAGAGAAAAGACACACAATCGAAAAACTTGTCAGAAGTGGTAAACACTTCTTCTGCTACCTTTGCAATTACGAGTGGTTATTGCTTCCTTTGAAATTCTGCCAATTACTCCCTCACTCCTATTTGATGTACAGAGAGCATTTTGGACAAATATTTGTTGTACAGTTAATTGGAGGGCACCTGTTGCTGTAAGCGCTCCCTCTCCTTCTCCAGGATGTAAGTGACATCGTCTCCCTCTGCTGTGTCCTCAGCATGCCTCCGCTTTTCCTCCTCCAGGTCTGCAATAACCTGAAACAAACACAGCAGGGAATATTTGAGAATAAAATCATCTCACATGAGTTTGGTCTGCTTGATATTAATGCTAGTAGTGGTTATTTTGAAGCAATATTACTACATTGCACTGTAAGCACAGATGCTGGTGGCGTAAACATTCTGTGATTTTTACAAAGCTTTGGTTTCCTTTGGCAGTGGTAGAATACTTTTGTTTATTCAAATTAGCCTGCCCTTTTTTATTACTTACTATGATCATTTTATTTTTCTATTTGGTGATGTGTTTCCTTTTGCTATAATAATATAATAGTTGCACAAATTTACAGGACTCCTATTTTCAAAAGTTAAGGAGTATGTGTTGAAATTAGGAAACAAGGATGTCTACACATCATGGTCTGTTTACAAACTAGAAATGTGGTATCAGTTTGCAGATATTTTATTTTTCTTTTCCTTTAATTCATGCTGGTTACCTATCACCTGCACAGTACTGTTGAATGTCTGTGTCCCTCTTGGGGGAAAAAAAGACAGTGTTTACTTTATGTTTTGATGGACAGAGTCGATGTAAAGAAATTAATTTGGTGTGTCAAGATTCTGTTGTCACCAGTGATGGTTTATTAATTTTCATACCGCTGAGGCTCACTTTTGTCTTCATTAACAACTGATATTTTTTTAAAAATCTGTCAAAGAGACCAGCCCATTTCTGGCTGCTCCAATTAAAAACTACACGACCACACTCACCCTCCTGTGCCTGCTCTCAGCTGCAGCCAGCTGGGCCAGCATCTTCTCCTGCATCCTCCTGCAGTGGCTCACCACCAGTTTGAGAACCACCAGAGGGTTGGAGGTGACGGAAGAACAGCTGGGTTCCTTGCTCTGGCCTCCTACAGCCTCATTGTCTCTCTGCAAGGCCTGGAAAGGGTCGCTGAGGTTGTACCTTCCATAGCGCTCCTCGATAAATAGCTCTTTACGCTGGGCCTGAAGAGATCACAAGAGAAGGGTCAGACTTGTTTTGTTTTTTTATAGGTCTGCAACTTGGCTGTAGCATGTGGATCTCTTTTGGATTGCTTTTCAGACTTATCCCAGTCTCACCCACCACTGGATTCTGACTTCTGTAGAATTTTAGCCATACTTGTAGCACAGCAACTATTAAATGGAGTGTCAAGAAATGTGGAAGAGATATTTATATGTTCATGAATCCTAATGATGCAGGGGATCCCTTGACTTCTCCTCTCATGCCACCATAAGGGTTGATGGTCATCTCGTAACATCAAGATTTTATTTGTGCTGCTGTGTGGTTTATGTCCAAATACCTGCAATAATGAATAACACTATCATTGGGTTCTTAATCACTACATATTTGCTTGCTGACATGCTAACTTAAAATGATGTCACTATGCTGACATCAGTGTTTAGCTCAAACTTCCTCTGTGTCTAAAAACAGCCTCAAATATGCTAGTGTGGCTGCAAAATCTTGCAATGTTCCTCAAAATGCAAACGAGTGTTGCACTAGTGTATCATATGTTATCCTCAATGTGTCTGCACAATGGAAGTCAAATCCTAGTTGCAGTTGATTTAAGCAGACAGTATCCTTCAGTCAAATAAACTGAAATCCACAGCACTGAACATGATTATATGATGTGATAATTATAATTCCTGGCAGTTATAACTTTAGGTAACCCATGCTGTCATTTTTCTTCCATGAAAACGGGAAATCAAATCAACTGTGTCTGGCACAGCACGATCACCATCTCTAACAGCAGACTGATAAATAAGCAGTAGCTAAAGGCCTTCCTTTACAGACAAGAGGGAGAGGAAATGCACAAAAAATACAAGAGGAGGAGTGCTAGCAGGAGGAAGGAGCAACAGATGGTGTGTGTCTGTCTATCTTTAGCTGGACAGCTGCTCCAGACCGGGCCTTCGCCAAGGCAGACCTGTTCTCTGTTTAACTCATGACAAAGAAGGGATAATAGCAGCAAGACATTTCAGGTTCAGCAGATGCCTTTAGGCCTGCTGTGAAAAGGGGGCTGAAGTGACAGAGGGAGAGGGAGGGCTGTGGCAGAGCTGGCAGTGTGTCTTCGTGAGGTTTCAACAAAAGAGGATCAAGAGATTAGAGAGAACAGTATCCTCTCTGGCAGGGTGAGGACAGAGCTCCTGATGACTGATACCAAGATTACTTGAGAAGTTTAAAGTGTAGTCAGGAGTGTGGACAAGCCTACAAGGGCAATATTCAGCTATTCTGCTTTTCTCACAGAGCCTGTGTGGATGAGTGATACAGCTGAACACACAGACATACCATGACTCCTCCTGAACTGCACTACATTTGAGTAAAATTATGACTTTTTGAACTGGGTGTGCAACTAGGAGTTCTCTTTTATTACCGATTCTGATGCCTCTGCTAAAATATGAGGCAATACCAAGTATGTTTTTTTCCTAATTTAAATATGTGCATCTTACTGTAATTTATCTTTGTAAAGTAAAATCAGGCAAGGGGTTGCTGTGGTATAGAAAGCTCACTGCGACTGTATGGAATCAATACAAGATACATTATGACACTGACAGAATAGTGGATATAATGTGGATCAGTCACCATAGGGGATATCTGCTCTGCTTACTAAGGTGTATATGGTATCAGTGCATTACGAGGCGAGAGAATTTATATATAATTTTTCCATGCTGCAAACAACCGATTCAAAAGTCACGTTTGCACTGGTAATGGAGGCATTCCAATAAGACATTTCACATGCTGGGACAGATGTATGCTCAGCATCTGGAGGTATAACTGAGAAGGAAACATGACAAAACCCTAAAAAGAGATTCTTTACAATATCAAGTACATTTCTACAGAATTGAATAGGTCTTGTCAAAGCAAATTAAAATAGTTTTTATAAAGTTTATGACGTTTACTCATCCCAACTGCTTACTGAAAAACACGGGGTAAGTTGATGAATGGGTTTGGATAGAAACGCAAAGTTCAAACAATATTCCACGAGAGATCAGAGGCTTTCTGATTGTCGTTTTCTACATCTTCTGTATTGGCTCATCTGACACAAAGAGAGGAGGGCAAGGCTGTGAGGCTTCACTGCTGTTATTTGATCCAGTCCGCTGAGGATGGTGTGAAGGCGGATCAAACAGCTTGAAGGGGTGAAGCAGGAAAACACAGGGCGCCCAGGAGAATTCAAAAATGCCTCTCAAATGTGAGCGCTATCGAAAGCCCAATCGCCACTCAGCACCTCAGTAACTGACTTTTGTGCAATGAATATCTTGTAAATGTGGCATATTCAGTAGTTCTTGTGTTTGCTGTGTTACAGTTCAGGATTCATTTTGAATGAAAATATTGATTTATACAAATACTAGGCCTAAAAATGGCATCCTCTGAGCAAGACATCAACTGATTTTGAAGAAAAGTCTTTAAAGAGAAATCCTTGGAAGGAGTCTATAGACTTGGCCTACAGCCCATCCCTGTTCCCGTCAGTGACTCTCTGGCCTGATGTGTCACTTCACAGTCATAGATTAAATAAAGCTAACATCAGTTTCCACTCAATGCCTATGTCAAAGATACATGCTAAAATTGGTGCAGCAGAAACCACTTGATTTGTAAGCCATTACTCATAGAAGAGGAAGCATTTTGAAACGTACACGAGAAAATGACTAAATGTAGAATTGTTTTACTTCCAAGCAAAGACATAAATAGTTTTCTTTGTTATTTTATATTTATTCAGTCTGCACAGTTCACACATTACCATAACTAGATAGTTAGCCTTTAAACTATCAGGATTCTTTTTCAAATTCACAGGCCCCTAGTTGACAAAAGTTCACTCATAAACACAGGCTGTGCTTTCTCCCTTTTGCAGTTCACTCCCTAGCTCTTCAATGCACACACAGATATGCACTTCCGCAACACAAAGGGAGGCTGTTCTCCTCTGCATCAATCCTCCACTGTTGCAAAGAGAGTGTGGGGAGCAAAAAGAGGGATTACAGGAAACATTTCTAATGTTATTTAATACTTAGCACCCTAATCTACCAGAGCTTATTCATTACATCATACTGTACATGTACAACACACAGAAACACTCAGTGCATGGCTGTTATGCATCACAGTCTCGCTTCATCACTCATGCCTTTGTCTGCTGGCTACATTTCTTGGCAACCTACGTGCTTTTGCTTGGGAAGCCGTCTTTCTGCCACGGCTACACTGGTTCAAATCCAGCTTATCTTTTGCTGACACATGCCTGGACTCTTTCAGCTGTGAAATGTTGGCAACAAGATCTGTATGATACAAAAGGAAAGTGATACATGAACTTCTTTCCCTAGAGTCCTATATATTTCAAAGCTGCTTTGGCAAATTGTTAAAGTCTGAAATGCTCATGCATGTAATTAATATTCTCTGCTCAGTAAAGGGACATCTGAAAAGCACTATCCATCATAATCACTGTCGATAAAATGCAATGAATGCTACATTAACTAACGCTGAATCAAATCAGCTGATGCATCTCGGGCCTAGGAACAAAATTGCTCTTTTCCTATTTCAGCGCAGAAGGTAAGGTGTTTGAAGCAGGTCCATTTGGAAGTTCTAGTCAACCAAACCATGTGAACTCAACAGTTAATTAAAGGCTCATTTCCATATTTGAGTCTCTTTTGAACTTAAAGTAAAGGCTCGCATTTCTTTCCCAAACCGAAGCAGACTACTGGATCACTGCAGGGCTTTGTGTGCCAAATATAAGCGTTGCCAGTGACTGACTTCCTTTTGAAAGCCACAGTGTAAGCAGCTGCAGAAGTGAGTCACAAGGGGAAAAATGCAGTGGATAGTTAGAATGCCACTGATAGTTCTGCGTAATTAAACATAGAGTACCGCTATAAAAAAACAAAAAAACTACCCACACCATTAACCATTAACATCCTGTACTTACACTATATTGTGTAGAAAATCACTGAATGAAAGAATGTTATTTTTAAAAATACTGAGAAAGAGGAGCTATAGATGAAATGTTGTCAGTGAACAATTTTTTCATGCAAGGGACAGTTTATTATTAGAAATCTACGCTGCAGGGTGTTATCGCCATGGTGATTTATGTTTAAGCTAAACATTTCTCACATGCCACTGACAGGGCAGTAGTGACACATCAGTAGAAGCAGACACGAGAAACCTGATTGGACCTACTTCTCTAATCTCTGTTGGCCATGTGCTAACATTTGCTAATTAGCACTGAACACAAATATAGATGAGGCTGATGGGACTGCCAGTTCTGCAGGTATTTGGTCATAAATAAAAGCATTAGATAAACTCTGACCTGATGTCAGTATAAGAAGTGAAGGGATCATCAAAGTTAAAACATGGTATGCTGATGGGAAAGGTCAATGCCTGAGTCTAATTCTTTTGGCAAGCAGATGTAGAGACATTTCAATCAAAACCACAAATGTCTGTCTCATCAAGGCACTGGAAGTAAAGTTAGGGGAACAATCAAAATGTGTCCATATAGATGTTGATGAGATTGAGGATGCAAATTTTTAAATAGTTTCTTTGTAAGCAGCAGTATCAATCAGTAATCGATGGATCATTAATAATCTATAATGAGTTTTTTTTTAAATACCTGACTCTCATTGTTAAAAAAATGGCTTGGTGACATCAGCCATTTGGCAATCAGAAAGCAGTCCTTGAAAACTCTGGCCCGTCTTCAAAATGTGAGCTCTGGCCAGAAGCATTGACTGCCACAGACCTCTTTGTCATAGTTGCCCTTGGCTAGCTAAAGCCCCACAACACTCTCTGCATGTCAACGCGAAACTGCGTGTCGTCCAAGAAGTCTCTCTTAGCCCATTCTGTAGAACATAATGGTCGGGCTGCACCACATTACGCTCTGGCTTGTTAATGTTTCTTTTAACCAATCACAATCGGTATGAGCGAGGCTAAGCAAAGGACGCAGCTTCAGTGTTCCCTCAAAATACTGACAGGTGGAATCCTTGCGGGAGAACATTTGCATGCAGGAAGACAAGCACTGTGAATAAAATGGATAATCCGACAGAAAAAAACTAGCAGAGCAACCTCACTGGACAATTCAAATCATCTGCAAAACTTTCCGTTTTAGTTTGATTTACAGTGCGGTAGACTGCAGCCCAGAGGTTGTTGCTGTAACGGTAACACACAGATGGCGGAAAGGGGGAAAATGCCAACTGAAATGATCGGCCAATGGCAGACGTATACCCACAACCTACATCCGGTGAGTCAGACTATAGAGCCAATGACCACCTCCTTTGGGTCGCTACAAAATTAAACACAAACTGCTTCCGATCATCTCATTACTCAGTAAGACACTGCATCTGTTGGCACAACCAAGTAATACAACTACTGTACAATATGCATGTCCTTCATCTTCTGGTTTATCAGCTAATGTATTTTTAATCGGTTAAACTATTGACAGCAATAAACTGTTTAAATGATAATCATTAACACCGCTAGCTGAGATATTTCACAGCATAAGTCAATACTGACAAAGCTGCTGAGCAACACCAAAGTAGAATTTGTTCTCTTGGGATCATGTATGTCTGGATAAATCCAGCCAACAGTAGCTGCAGGGGCAGTTTGTCCATAAGGGCGATAGGGCGACGCGCCACCAAAGGAAAAGAAAAAAAAAAGAAAAACAAAGAACTATCCAGTCAGCTTTCTGAATCCTTTAAACTGCCTTTATGTCACTGTCCAGCGTGAGGCCCTGCTGCTTGGAGTCCCGCCCCTTTTTGGGGCGATTTTCAGTCTGACTGAAATTGCCCCGACCGCTCTCATTAACTGTAATGTAAAAGTTTCTTTTTTCAAATAGCAGACGATATAATGCACTGTCTATGGGTTCCGGGAGGGCTTGCACCTGCGTGCTTTCGTCATACGTATTACGTCAGCTGCGTAGACGGAGCTAGCTGCGGGGGGGACGGCCAAGATGGCAACCAACGTGGTTGTGTGGTGAGGAGCTCCAATACCATAAGTTGTACCACAACAAAATAAGGCAATTAAACCAATATTTCTTCCGCTAAACCTGCTATGTAGAAGGACAAGTACAATCTCTGTGTTAAAATACACCATCTAAAGTAAGTCTACCAGGAGAAAAAGAAAAGGCAAAATCCTCAAAGTGACTGCTAGCTTCTAGCTTAATCGAGATAGCTGCTCATCATGGCAAAAAGAGGCGCTAACACACCGATCCCTGTAACACCAACAAAGATTTCGGATCCGAAAAAACAACTACCCAAAGACGAAAGCACTGATGGCACTTCCAATAAAGACATTCTAAAAGCGGTGTTGGATTTAACGAACCGCTTCATCACTCTTGAGCAAAAGCTCTCCAAGAACACCGACATTATTACCGCATTGTGTGACCAGTTGAAAGGGGTCGAAATTCCAGTTCATGAGAATGAGAAGCAGGTGAAGGAGATATCGGAACAAGTCTCCAAACTTCAGCAGAGGAGTGACAAAGCCGAACGTTACAGTAGACGCTGGAATTTAGGACTCTGTGGGATGAAGGAGTTACCTGCAGAAAACACCAGAACCAACATCATGAAGCTTTTTGCGGCACTGGTACCAGAGGATAAAGAGAAGATTGGCTTTCTCGTCGACACAGTGCACAGAACTGGAGCACCTCGTGACAACACAAATCGCCCTACCATCATCCATTTCGCGATGAGGTATTTCAGAAATAAAATCTGGAAGGTCTCTCGTGAAAATGAGATCCTCAAAGAGAAGAAGCTGATGCTTAAAGAGGATTTGACACACAATGACAGGATGGAGAGGAACTGGTTGTGGCCACTTGTGGAAGCAGCCAGAAAGCAAGGGAAACGGGCCGGCTTTCGTGGTGCTGATGCTTTCATTGAAGGGAAAAAAAGTGTCTTACTAAAAGGACCAATTCTCAGAGGTTTGTCAAATGTGACACATCGGTAATAAATAATGGCTGAAAATATTAATGGTTTAAAATACATGAGTAAGAAAAATGGTACTTTCACTTATAGTTGAGGTTTAACGTTTGTAAGTATCTACTTTATTCTTTATTCTCTATAGTGCAGCTTCTATTTCTATTTTAGATGTCCGGTAAATTTTTGTTAAATATGCAAGGTTTTACTTTTAAGACACTAAATTTGTGTTCTATTAATGTTAGAGCTTTACGTGATAACACTAAAAGGAAGGCAATATATTTGTTTTGCAGAAATTGCAATACTGATGTGATTTTTTTGCAGGAGACTCATTCAGATGTTGATGATGAAAAATTCTGGAATTCACAATGGGGAGATAGATTATTTTTTTCTCATGGCTCAAATTATTCAGCTGGAGTGGCAATACTTCTAAATAGATTTCATGTTGATATTCTGGAGACCTGACCTTCAAATGAAGGACGCTGGATTATTTTAGTTTTGAAGGTAGACAATTTGCTGTCTATCATTTGTAATGTTTATGGACCAAACAGAGCATCTCAAGCAAAAGACATGTTTACCGAACTATCTTCAACGTTGTTGTTCCAACTTGTTAAAGGAAAAATACAAAGATTCCGCTATTGTCATAGGTGGAGATTTTAATGATGCTCCAGACGATTACACAGACCGACATCCTCCAAGATCTGCATCATTATTGAACTTTAAACCCACCTCATTTATAAGTGATCACCTTTTACTACCAGATGTGTGGAGATTTATGAACCCCAATGTTACAGACTACACGTGGTCTAACACCAGCAGGAGTCTACAATCAAGAATTGACCTCTGGTTAATTTCATCACAGAGTTTACAGTTTGTTTCTGATGTTTCTCATACTCATGCTTCACTGTCTGATCATAATTTAATTTCTTTAAGATTAACAGGATCTAAAGAGAATTCTAACATTAGAGGTTACTGGAAATTAAACAATAATATATTAGAAGATAAAAAATTTAAAGAAGGAGTAGAGTTACTTGCTGAGGATATATTTAATAATAGAGAGATGAATCCAATTCAAAAATGGGAATTCTTTGAATTTAAAATCAGAGAAGTTGCAATTAAACGTAGAAAAGAAATTAAAAAACTAAAAACTGAAAAAATGAATTCCCTAATAAATCGGCTACAGTCACTAAGTTCCAAACGTGATTTATCTGAGGAAGACTTAAGTACATTAAAAAGACTCAGTGAAGAACTTGACAGTATGTATGTGAATTTAGCGAAAGGTGCATTCATCAGATCTAGAGCTAAGTGGTTAGAACTTTTTGCATTAGAGAAAAGAAATAGAAAGAGAAATAATATTACATCTCTTAATATAAATGGGATTATATGCTCGGATCCTTATATTATCTCCAATTATATCACCTCGTTTTATAGCAATCTATATACATCTGAATTTAATCAAGCTAAGTGTGACACATTTATGAAGCACATACAGAACTTTACACCCTTGATTTCAGAAAGCTTTAAAGAGACATGTGAAGCTGAGTTCTCTTGTTCAGAAATCACTAATGAGATTCAATGAGATTGAGGAAATCACGTGGAAGTGATGGACTCACAGTTGAATTTTATCTCTGCTTTTGGGATTTGATCAAGGAACATCTTTTATTGATGTATAATGACTGCATTATCAGACAAGAAATGACAACTACCATGAAGCAAGGTCTGATAACCTTGATTCCTAAGCCAGGTAAAAATCCTTTAATAATAGAAAACTGGAGACCTGTTTCACTTTTAAATGTAGACTATCAAATCTTAGCACAAGTCTATGCTAAACGACTAAAAAATAATTTGGAAGAAATAATCCGTGAAAATCAAAACGGCTTCATGGCAAAGCGTCACATTAGTTCTAATATCAGATTAAGATTGGATTTAATTGACGATTCGGATTACATAAAATCAAAAGCACTGATGCTTTTCCTTGATTTCTACAAGACATTTGATTCAACTGAACACTCTTTCATTATACAAACACTACAAATGTTTGGTTTTGGTGATAAATTTATGAATAGTACTATTATGTTCTATGATGACATAAATAGCTCATTGATTTTATATCCCAGAATGTCTAAGAGGTTTTCTGTCTCAAGACGTGTACGCCAAGGATGCCCTATTTCCTGTTTTTTGTTTTTGGTCACCTGCTTGTTTTTGTGGCTGAACTTCTATTCTTAAATATTTCCTGCAACCAAAACATTCAAGGTTTGGTCATTTTCAGTTGAAAGATAAAGATTTCACAGCTGGCTGATGACACAGTCTTATTTCTCAAGGATAAATCACAGATACAAATTGCACTACAAGTAACTTGTGAATTTTCCTCTGGTCTTAAACTTAACATCAACAAGAGTGAAATTATGTGTTTACATGAGACTGATGAACAACCTATGTTTGATATCCACGTTAAACAAACTGTTAAATATCTAGGAATCCATATTACAAAAGATTTAGATCTTAGACAGCAACTCAGTTTTTTTAATCCCAAAATTAAAAAGGATAGATCAATCTTAAATATATGGCTGCAGAGGGACCTCTCCATTTCTGGAAGAGTGCTACTATCCAAAGCTGAATTTGTGTCAAGGTTTGTTTATCCAGCTATGGCACTTTTTCTTAATGATGCACTCTGTAAGGAAATCAATAGATTATTTATAAATGTTGTTTGGAAAAATAGACACCATCATCTTAAGAAAGAAATTCTTAGTTTAGAAAGAGCAGAAGGAGGTCTAGAAGTTTTGAATTTCTTTCCCTTAAATTCTACCTTCACGTTTAAATGGCTTAAAAACTGTTTGGAACTACCAGAATCACTGTGGAATTTTATTCCACACAATCTATTTAAAATAGTAGGAGGCTTAAAATTTCTAATGAGCTGCAACTTCACAGTCTCTAAATTGCCACTGAAACTGTCAAAATATTATCAGCAAGCTTGGAAATTGTGTTATGTTCACAATTTTTCACCACATAAAGAAATACTTTGGAACAATGGACAAATTACTATTAAAAACAAAAGTCTATATAACGAGGGCTGGATTGGGAGAGACATAATCTTTGTCACGGCACTATTTGATAAAAATGGAAATCTTTAAAGCTATGAAAACTTCCTAGATGCTAAGGCCTTTCCAGTCAAATATAGAGGATATGTTTCCATTGTGAAGGCTATCCCATCTGGTATGACTGAGTTAATAAAAGGCCACTTAAGTTATCAAAATCTTAATGTTCAAATACCTCCACTCTTTATTGGTGGGACTGATATAATGGATAACAAATCGTTAGCCTCATAGCATAATTGCCTAAGTCATTTTTTGGTCAAATTGAGATATTTGCCTAACTTTACTCTCCTATCACTTCTGCATCATCCTGTGTTTCTACCTATGTCATTGGCCAATCACATCTGGTTGAATGTACTGTTAAAAAATCAATAACAAATACCAATGTCATTTCTAAAAATTGTGTTTTTTCTCATTTCCCAAAAACATGAAAATATGACTTTGGCAAGTATGTTATGAGGCTAACGAAATGCACAAATAAGCATGTCACGAAAATCTTACAGAGACAAAATAAGATTTCACCAAGAAGAAAATTTGTTTGGGATTCACAGTTGAGTGGAATAAACTGGCGTAGGACGTGGTTGTGTTCCTTCCAATTCTGTCTCTCAAATAAGATCAGAGAGGTTCATTTTAAAATTTTACATAATATTTACCTTTGTAATAAGTCAGTTTCCAAGTTTGCTAATGTGGATGAAATGTGCACTTTTTGTAGGAACGAGCCTGAGACAAAATTTGCGTTTGTTTTGTGTTTGCCCAATGTCTTCTGTATTTTGGAGGGACGTGGAAAAATTCATCCTTGACAAACAGAGAGTTCAGAGGCTGCTGTGGTGCTCTGGCATTGTACCAGGTTCTCCTGAGATACAACCTCCAGGACACATTTACTGAGACTGTAGCTCTGTTGAACATCCTGATAACCACTCCCATGACAACAGCTGAAGCTGAGAGGTGTTTTTCAACACTAAAAAGAATCAAGACATTCCTACGAAACACAATGAGCCAGGATCGTCTAAATGCACTGGCCATGCTTTCCATGGAGAGGGAAGTAGTCAGGAGCATGAGAGACTTCAATGAGAGAGTTATTGATCACTTTGCTGCTTTGAAAGAAAGACGAGCAAAGTTTCAATACAAATGCAGATTAGCATTCAGTATGAAGACTGAATGTTATCATTGTAATAATGTTGTGACTTTTCTGCACTTCAACTGAAAAACTCAGGGTGTGAAGTCTGATGCAGAGATCTCCAACTCCGGTCCTCATGAGCTACTGTCCTTCAGGTTTCAGACGTTTCTGTACTGCAACACACCTGACTCAAATTATGGATTATTAACAGACTTGTGTAGAACTTGACAACAAGCTGTTGGAGATCCATTTCATTTGAGTCCAGTGTGTTGCAGCAGGGAAACATCTAAAACCTGAAGGACAGTAGCTCACGAGGACCAGAGTTGGAGATCTCCAAGAAACAGGACAACAGCCATGTATGGGGTTGTTTCTCTCTCAGAAAAAACATAGTCAATTCAGTGTGAATGTTGTTTTTTTCCTCAGTCTTTTCATTGCGATATTGTTTTTATGTAAATATGTTCATTAGAGGGGCTGCAGGGTGGCGCAGTTGGTAGCACTGTCGCCTCGCAGCAAGAAGGTTGCCGGTTCGCATCCCGGTGGGGGCACTGGAATCTTTCTGCGTGGAGTTTGCATGTTCTCCCTGTGCAGCGTGGGTTCTCTCCGGCTCCCACACAGTCCAAAAACATGTTGAGGTTAATTGGTGATTCTAAATTGTCCATAGGTGTGAATATGAGTGTGCTTGGTTGTCTGTCTAAGTGTAGCCCTGTGATAGACTGGCGACCTGTCCAGGGTGTCCCCTGCCTTTGCCCTAAGTCGGCTGGGATAGACTCCAGCCCCCCCGCGGCCCTAATGAGGATTAAGCGGTGTATAGATAATGGATGGATGGGTGTTCATGCATATACTCTTTGTTATTATTATTTATTATTGCATCGATGTACACTATTGATCTTGCACTTAATGAATGTTATCTTTAATTGGAAACTGTAATAAATTGTGTTTTTTCATTATATTCAGCTCCCTTCTTAATTTAAAACTAAAGTATTTATCTCTCCATGTTTGAAGGAAATTCATGACATTTCTCCTGTTGATAGCCTATTGAATTTATCATTCACTGAAGAGCCAAAACAATTTTCTTCATGAAGACGTCATAGGCTGGGTCTGGCACATGGTATTTAGTTTACAGAGGTAAACGGAATATTTGACCGCCAGTTGAACAGGTAACTTTTGTCATAACAATTGCCCCCCCCCCGAGAAATTTCTCAGGAGCCGCCACTGAGTAGCTGTGTAATGATAACAATCTACTTTCATGTGAGGGCAAGACCAAAGATTCCACATTTTCAATACCTTAACAGCAGGACAGCAGAAAGGTATGAAGTTGTGTTTTCACCTATTCTACCTCATTCAGAAATCCTGCACTGATGTAAAATTCTAAGAGGTTACTGGGCAAAAAAAAAGGTTGTGCAATTAATATTAAATATTCCTCAAGAAAACTAATTCCTCAAATTCCTCCACTTATTGTGCCATACGCTCCTAATTGTTCCCTTGTTAAAGCATTTTAGGAGTTCAACTTGCAACACTGATCTATATGATGGGATGAATGGGTTAACAGACTGTGCAGATGGAACCATGAAAGAAGCACAGCCATATTCCCCTCTAGCTCCAGTTAAGGCCGATGTTTATTTGTTCACTCCTAGTCTCGCTCACATTGAGTCATCAGGCACCCAGTGTGCTGTAACTCTTCTTGCCTTAGATGGCCAGATCCCAGGGGAGATGTAGGAATGTGGTCTAGACACAACACATGAACATTCAGCAGTAGGCTCTCTTAGAGTGCTGCTCTCTAAACTGCCGACTGCCTCTCCAGTTTATTCTTTCAATGGTGCATTTTACACCAAGAAAGTGAATAGCATTCCAGGCTGTGCAGCTCAAATATTAATGCCGAGAAAAAAGTCTGCAGAGTTCTATAAATGTTTCAGAGCGGTATGGCCATCCCTTGCAGAAATTCTGCATCATCAAGTTTCTAACACAATGCTTATCTTAAATCAGTGGTTTATTAACAGCATCGCAGCGCCAGGGTGTTACTTTGTTTTCTCAACACGGTGCTAAATATCAAGACATCCTTAAAGCAGCAGACACACCGTGTCACAGAAAGCAGGATCACCTGCAGGTCATGGCACAGTATGGGAAAATAACCTGACAATCCTTTAATTGAAATGCAGCATTAACCCTGCCAAAGTAAGACATCTTAAGGTTGGAACCGGTTGCCCTGTGTGGAACTGACATTGCCCCATTCATGCTGTGACTGCTTCTAATTGAGTTTAAGTTCAAGTTCACTGATGCATCTACTCATTTCAGCTTATGAAAAGGGTGACTTATGTTTCTATGAGACAACACCCCAAAAGACTTATTCCATTCTCTGGAGGCATAGACAGTAGTCTGCCTAGAGCAAATTGGACAAACCCAGAGGAGTATTAACGTCACACTCACAGACAGATGGCTTTGCACATTTCAAAAGGCTTCCTTTTACTTTAAAGAAAGTGCTGTCATCGCACCAACAGGGTCATTTAGGTTAAATTTCAACTTCACTGAATGTTTTTGTCAGATTTTTAAGCAGACTCTATAATTTTGTGAACATCGAGGTCATCAGCTGCCCTCCATTTCAAGCTTTCTAGGTATGTATAGGTTTGAAAACTGGCTGCTCATTATTTGGTAGTTATATCCTTTACATTTGTCAGTTTAAATTTAAATAATTTAAAATACATTCCAAAGGTGACATGTTTTCAAAACAAAGACAAAAGTATCAAAATGTCCAAATCAACCTCCCAACCTGCTACAGCGGCTACGTTTGTGTATCCACGGTCTACAAAACTCCCTTTTTGTCTCCTATGACAAAGTTTGCTTTTGTTATTGATATGGGTAACACACAACGCTAACATGATTATAGAGCCCCAATAACCACATTGTTAGGCAATAAGCCACATTAAAATGAGCCACAATTATCCTTATAAGCATGTCGTACAAAGATGCAGACAGTGATGACTGCAGAAGTAATTTGACTCACTTCTACAGTTGTGAAAACCTGACACCACCAAATTCAACCTAACTACAGCCACTGTCACTAAACTACCTGCTTTTGACAGCCACTTTTCAGACTAAGGTGGGAGTGTGATATAAAAGAGAGACTTTGTTCAGAGAGTCGTTTCAGCATTAAAACAGTTTTACCAGCTCCAAAGACTGGATACCTTTAGGGCTTCGATGACAAGGTCCCGGGCCTCCAGCTCTCCCTCCAGGATGCTGAAAAGCATCAGCAACTCTGGCTTGGTCAAACTCTCCATGTTGAGTTTAGACTGTGAAGACAAAAGATAAAAAGGGAAGGCTTATTTTTAATATATATTTTTTTGGCTTTTGCCTTTATTTAGTGCAGTAGAGGGAGACAGGAAAGGGGGGAGAAGAATGGGGACAGACCTGCAGCAAAGGGTCGTGAGCGGGATTCGAACTCACGACCGCTGCATCGGGGAACTACAGCCCCTGTTCATGGGCCGCCCGCTCTACCAGGTGAGCTATAGGGGGGCCCGGCTTATTTTTAATGTTTGGTAGTTAGGCTCCAGCCCCCCCGCGACCCTAGTGAGGATTAAGCGGTGTATAGATAATGGATGGATGGATGGATGGATGGATGGATGTTTGGTAGTTTATATTGTTGCTGATCATAAACAACTGTCTAATCTGTACTGTAATTTAGTCTACCAGATTATTATTCAACCTCAAAAGAGAAAATGCATAGGAACTATTAATCAGTGCTTCTTATGTTTTCCCACAGCTATATAGCAATTTCTCTGTTATTTCATTTCACCTTGAAACAAAGCCACTTGTTTTCCAATTTCCCTAAATCAGACATCCAGACAGACATCTGATCTAGCTCCCTGATTTATGAGCTTTCTGTGGATATGCGGTTATTATCTTGGGAGGGGGCAATTTTGAACAGCAGACTCAGTGTGCAAAATATGTAGAGTATTTTCCTCCTGTAGTAAAAAAAAAACAGACATGTTCATTTGGGTAAAGTTCACAGGTACACTGAGTATCTGTAGCAAAATGTGATAAATGTTTAGCAATATCTCAGTGTTCAACTGAACAGTGACAGGATAGGATCTGTACAATATAATTTTGTAAGGTCTTCACCTTACTATGTGAATTACCCCGAGATTACTTACGTTGTGAATTGGTGCTAGATAAATGAAGCCGAAATGAACCGAATAGATGTGAGGTCACGGTTTTCCATTTATTTCACAAACACGGCAACAATACAAGTTGACATGGATCAAACAAAGACGGGATCACATCAAATAGGAGATTGTTCATCTTCCAGCCTCCAAACCACTGCAGCTGTAGACTAAAGCCAGCCAACTGATAATATGCATGTAACTTAAGTTTCAAATATAGAATATAGGATCGCTTTGTTTTGTTTTCTTGCTGCGTGTGCCATTCATAATGGGCAATGTGACAGTTAGTTATTTTGTGTTGGAAATGTGATGTGGTCTCTTTGTAGTGTCTCTGCGCTCTAATCTCACAGCTGTGTTGGTTCTGCTGACAAGCCCTGCAGTGTCCACATCCCAAACATCCAACCACACTCGGCCCAAGTGAATGTATGCGGGCCTCTCTTTGAAACAAGATCAAAGCTGTTGATGTTAGTACACTAAGCATCCTTTTCAGATGAGAATCATCATGCGGGACGTGTACAGTTGAGCACAATACTGACTGACTACTTAACAGACATATATTCTAGCTTGAATCAGTGAAATATTCCTTCTGTTATTTGGCTGAAGCATCAGGAACACCCCCTCCCTTCCCCCGCTGTTCCTAGGCTGTGATCCACACCTGAACCAGTATTCATTCTGAAGGCCCGTGCTCTGCTCTAAACCCTCTGTGGTCACCACAACTTTCCACATCATGAAGTCATCAGGCGAGAGTGGGCTCTTTGAGCAGAGGTTGCATAATGAGAGACAGGCGCTCTCGGCCTTTCACATCTGACCAAGAAGCTACAATATTTCCTTGTTATCTACAACAGCATGAGTAGCAAAAAAGCCTGAAAATGTCGTGAGAAACTGTGCCTCCGCATGACACTTCTGCAGGACAGTATGCAGAAGTAAGCAGACGAATGAGCCACAACCCTGGTGAACTGCACGTACAGCCTACAACGGCAGTGTCTCACAAAGAAGGCACACAGTGTTTTAGTTCTGCCTTTAGCAGCACTCATGGTCTGTGGCTTAACCACAGGGGTAAAATGCTAATTAAACTCCAGCACACACACCTCCCTTGGTTTTGGTTTACAGGCTGGCTTGCTAATTTCACAGGCCACCATAATCACTGTGAGGAGAGTGTGTGCGCGCCATGTTATGAGAACTGTCTGGACCAGTGGGAGCCTACATGTGTCATCAAACTTGTTTGGATGCTCATCATTTTAATATTATTCCACCTAATCCCCTGAGTTAGCGTTTGTAATCGGGAGAGTACACAAACATGGAGTGGTAGCATGGGAAATACAAATATTCCCACACGTTCTCCGAGCCCCACTTCCGATGACGAAAGCCCTGTGTCCATAATCCTTTTATCCGTGTTTGTTTTAAGCCCGGTCAGCCATGTGCCTCGTCTGCAACACTGTAAACTTGTGAAAAACACACAGTACCGCTTTGACTGCAAAAACATATGCTTTGCTCCAGAGCAGAGGCCCTCAATTTGTAAGTAGCTGCTTGTGACTCTGCGTGTGTACAGTGTCAGCAGGGAAAAATGAAAAAAAAAAAATCTTTTTTTTCTCATCCTAAAAAATCCACTAAATATTCCTTTTTTTTTTAGTCTTGACTTCCTAAGCTGCTAAGCTCACGTTGAATCACAGCAAGAGTCACAATGTAAACATTGCCGTTTTTCAGACTGCGATCTAATTTGATTTGATAGCTGCAAAAATAAATATGTATAATTGGAATTAAGAGCTCAAACTTGTTCAGTGGAGCCAAATATCTTATGTCTGAGACTGTAAGAAAATGTTACCAAGTTAATCAACCTCACCTTGCAGCTGCTTTTTCTGAGAAATTACAACAACAAAAAAGTAGTGCATGAATTCATGTCACAGAGTCTGGAAGCACAAACTCAAAAAAGGGGGTCAAATGAGGGAAAAGCACAGCCTAAGTCGTCTGCTAGGCTTCCTGGTTCTGTTCAGTAGGATGGATGACCAGATGCAGCATGTCTGGATACTAAATTGGATTTGTTAGCCAACCTAATTTATGTATAGGCCACTAGCTTGCTTGCTTCCTTCACTCAGCTTCCTACCTACTGTGACTTTGACGAAGCCTAGTCTTAAAATACTCGCAATAATTGCGAGTAAAGTAGCTTCTAGCTGTGAAACTGCTGTTTTGGAGTTAATTAAGGGTTAACTAACAACTGGAGCCGCTGCAAGTGAAATCAATCAGCACGACCATGAAGATCAAACGGTCATCTGACTGAAGGAGAGGATGGTGATGAGCTGAAAAGTGGTTTGATACGGATAATTATTCAGTCTTAGCGTATTTTGCACGAATAAAACACATCTTAATGTCATTTATCCAAACGGCTCGGCCTGTAGCCGTGACTTCTTTGGCTATTTTTTCTTCTTTTTTTTTTTTTCTTTGGACCAAAAGACACGATGAAAACTTGCAAATTACCCTTCCCAGCTTCACTTCGCCGACACAAAAACGTTGTCAGTGGGTTTTCTTACCTTCATGTGGCCCTCGGAGATCTTTCAAAACTCCAGCATGAACTTTTCTCCTGTCAGAAGATTTGTTTCACTTGATTTGCGTCTTCTGATCCCGACGCAGCTTAACACTGGCCGGCCAAGAACTGCTCCGAGTGACGGCAGAGCCAGCCAATAGGCGAAGAGGAGCTTCGAGTTTTGACCAATGAGAGAGAAGATTATGGAGAAGTGGGCAGAGTCTGCGGCGGTCCGCCTCCTGGATTTTGGTCGGATTTCTTTGTTTAGCGTGTCTTGGGTTCCTCCTGTTTCTTCTTAAAGAGTCTCTTACAGGCACGCAGACTTTTTTTTAATGACTTTACAGATGTTTTACCGAACGACATGTTACAATATGACCTGTGGTTTTACTTTGAATGGCATGGTGACTTTATCGTAATTTTTCGACATTTTTGCACAGCATAGATTTTGTTGTCATCTCTTGTAATAATCGTGTTATATTTCTAAAATATTCCGAAGATATTGTGGTACATTTAAACAGTTTTGGGGTTATACTGGAATGATCATATGAGATGGTTTTTTTTTTAAAGCATAAGTACTTACGTCTTTGCTTCCTTCATTAATTAAACAAAGAAAAAACGATTTCCAGTTTCAAGTCCTTCACAGTTACGCACGAGTACAAATAATAACAGTGTAATATGAATTTACACTCTGGAGGGGGCTATTCCGCACCATGGGTTGATGGTTTATTATTGTGTATTTTTTTGTCACTGGAATATTATAGATCCATTGAAGTGCCGATTAAGTAGATTTTATTGTTGTTGTTTTTTAAAACTCAAGATTGAGTTAATTTTAACTACCTGGATTGTAGAATCTTTTATAATGCATCGAATCCTGTAATAACTTTTCGCTTTCCTAAAGAAAACATTTTTCCCCCCTCTTAAAGGCTATGTTTACATAGTCGATGGGTCCTACTGTTTGGCTTCACTATGTTATAGGTTGTAGATGAAGATAGAAATCCAGCCGTTCAACCATTAAATCACTCAACCTGTAAACTTTGCATCAAACTCATCTTTTTGTTTCACTGGGGGGAAAAATGTGATTATTCCTGTCTAAAACATGTAGATATTTACTTACTATGGAATATATTCAGGAAATATAAATATGAGTTTACGTCTATTATAATTCTGTAAAACAACCACGATCCCCTGTTGGCACAATAGTATGTGCAATGTACATATTACTAGCAATAGAAAAATAATGCCATTGAGGCTTCACTGTAAATAAGTTCTAAATGTAATTTCTTTGTCAAAATTTGGAGTTAAACCAGAATTAAATAAATGAATGCATTATTTCTGTTTGAAGTACGTAAAAGTTTTTCCGTAGCACTATTTGAACTGTTATTATGTTTTAGTGGGTAAAAACTACATTTAACTACTCCTGGGATTTTTGTTGTTCCATTAGGCACAAACGAGTTGTAAAAGTTTCCGTGGCACTGCTTAGAAAAAGGTCTGAATTTTTCTTGAATGTGAAGATACAAGTGTTTTGACAGGTTGTATGTATTCAGTTTAGTGTGATAAGTAAAGAGAATAATTGCCCAGACAAACAGTATTTTATGACTTTAGTGGAATGTGTAGACAGGGTTCGGATTAATTTGAAGTTTTTTAACCTGGAAAAAATTACTTTTACCATTTCTTTTTACCATTTCATCTATATTTGAGCTTTATAGTGTTAATCTAAAATAAATCAAATAAAATAAAACAAACAATTCGTAACTACAGCTGTTAGTTGGGTTCAAAGTATGTAATAAATTATTGGTAGGATGGTTGGTACTATAAATGGTACAAAACAGAAGATGTTATGCATAAAAGTAAAACATAAATAGTAACTGCAATCCATAGGTGTTCCCCCCCAGGTCATTTCATCTCGCAGTGGCAATAAAATATGCATTTAATGTTATAAATGTCTCTATATAAACCATCTGTTTAGCAATTATATGATATATTCCTGCATGATTAATTATTCCAACAAAAGCATCTCTTGCATTGATTCCTGGATTTGTAGGATTACAGTATTGTTGACTGCCATCTGGTGGCACAGTCACTGTAAGAGTCTGCAGAGCTGCAGTGAGTCTTTGTGCATTTTAGAGAAAGTGGAAGAAATGTCACTGGGTTTCTGAGGTCACTTGGGAAATCAAAAGGTTTTCAGATGGTAGATGAGCTAATATAGCAGCCAGCTTCAAACTAAAAGAACTGAAAGCTCCCAGAGCAGGATAAATTGGCGGAATTACACTACCCTGTGATTTTCTGTGATTTCAGAGACGGACTTAAGTACAACTCCTGTATCATATTAGCAGCACTCAGGAACAAGACAAAGTTGACTGGGGAGTTCTTATTCTACGGGGGGTACAGCTGTGTTGTTGTTTTTGTTACTGTCAACTGTGAGGCACAGAACTCCAGATGCCATGTGACAGAAGTCAGATGAGGTATTCATTGTGCTGTAGACCAGAAAAGTCAAGGTTGTCTCAACTGCAAGCTGCAGCACTTTCTGTAATACATAATAGCTGCCAGTAGAGTGCAATACTCACACAATGCGAGTCAAAGAGTCAATGACCACTAGTGGTTTTATTGCCCAACGTACATGCAGGGAAAGTAGAGAAAATGCAGGCTTTTCACCGTTACTGTGGATGAGCATAAAGGACAATCAAGCACTTTCACTGGTTTAATGTATTGGGATCAAAAAGTCATTCTGCTGCTTGCACTACTGATTGTGATCATCAAATGCTCAACCTCTGATTTAAGATCGCCTATAACACTGCAATATAATGCTGGAAAAGAGAAAAAACAAAACAAAACTTAAGTGCTTTAACACTAGAAAACCCAGAGTTTTACTTCCCTGCTACCATGCCCAGAGAACAGCCAAAAGGCTGCATGGCTTGAAATTAACATCCCGATGGCCCCCTTTCATTTGTAAATGCAGCCGTTACCTGCCAGACTGGGGCTCGTCAAGCTTACTCCTTTGGGGGAGGGGTATGACCTACAAGAGCCTGAGCACTCAAGATCCACTGTTCTGTTTCAGCCATCACATATAGGACTCTGTCACAAGTTCTCCTCAAATCGTTTTCTTTAATCAATATATCCGCTTTCATAACTGTTGATTCACATATCACAAGTGTGCACATACACATAGCTGGTAACCTAATGACCTGACTTAGAAGACATACGGTATGACATGACAAAAATTCAGAGTTTGTTTTTTCCTCCAATACAAAGTTTGACCCTCTGAAAGTCTGAATGCAAGAGTGTTGCATCACCAGTGTGCAAGTTGCCTAAATAAAGTTTACCTTCATCTACCTATTTTTATCTTTCATAGATGACAAACACAGTAAATCCTAGTGATAACAATAAAAATAAGAAAACAAATTTAAAAAGGATTGATACATAGATAATAGTACTGATACTGCAATAAAACTACTCTGGTAAAAGTAAAAGTACAAAAGTACTTCATCATGAATGTACCCGAGTAAAACAGTAAAAACGTGAAAACGGTCAATGATGTCATTTGACCTAAAAATGTAATTCAGTGAAATATTGGCTTTGGGGCAGCTATGGCTTTTTAAATAAATTTTATAAAAACAGAAATAGTAGCATTTCAATGCAGCTGCATCACTGAATGAGATAATTGGATAGTTACGTTATCAGCTGTTTGAGCATACGAAGGTTTGAGCTCTGATTCATGGGGACAAAAAAACACTAAAGCAAAGGCAGCTTTGATTTACACCTAACTTTAGAGCAGATCAGGTAAACAAATTAGGGAAAAAACTGAAAACAAAAACATGTGTGTGATCTAAAAAGTAAGTATCCCCTTTTTAAAATGTAAAAAGTAGAAAGTACATTTACTTGTGTTTCAAAGTAGTGAGTAACAGTAAAAATTCACCAGAAAGATAAATAGATTTTTTAGGTATCTTTACTTAAGTAGTGGAACTGAGTAAAAGTACTCGGTACGTGACACCTCTACTGGCTGTGCACAGCCTGGCCATCTCATTTACAGAACAATGGTGTCGTTCACACCTGAGTTAAGATGTTGCCTCAAAACTAATCCAGCCACTTGGCTGCTCTTTGGGCATGGAAGGTAGGAAAGCCAAATGGCTGGGCTTTGGGACTTCTAGTGTTAAGAGTAGAAATTTAGCTTGAATTTTTAAGACATACCTTCTAATCTGGCACAACACACACAAAAGCACTTCCTATCTATGACTATGCAGCATCTTCATGCTATTTGATAACTGTGTCCCTTTTTTCTCACTCTGCTATCTTGAGGGTATGCACAGAGCAAAGTCAGAGAATTGTTGCTCCTGATGGGCTGGTGGTGCAGGGACCCTTTCTAGCCCTAATAGAGCACCTCTATTTCAGGCTCCTCAATTAAGCCACTCTGTTCAGCCTGCTGACTGGCTGCTGTGGAGAATCAGTGTCCTCTGACTCGTTGTCCTGTGTCCTTGTCTTCTTTTTTACAAACAATAGGCAGTGCAAAGTTTTCAATTAAGTGTGGTTTGTTTCTTTGAAAAAAATAAGGGGTGCAGAGTTTAGTGTCTTAAAATTGTATTGCCAAAAAGGGATTTTCTGTTAGTAGAAGCTGGTGAAGCGTGACACTGGTACACACACACACAAACACACAAAAGGTTTTCTTGGCGTCATCAAGAATATCAAAAAGTGGTTTTGCAGAACGCCCAGGTGCACTACAAATTTGGAGTACTTTTACTTATCTGAAGTATTTCCATTTCATACCACTTTATAATTGTCCTCCATGCACTTTGCACTGAAATATTATAATATTCTCTACTCCCCTACATCTACTTGACAGCTACAATTGCGAGTTGTTTCGCAGATTAAACCTGCAGTCCAGAATTTTTGTCTACGCCATCTGACAGTAATAGTAATTACACAAATACTGTCAAGGCATGCTTTTGCCTATTTTAGACTGTATTCCTTCTTCTAAATGCTGAGTTTCTTTATTTAATCTGCAGCATCAGAAACTTTTCTTGGATGCTTGTTAGGTTTTTTTCTGCCACAACTGTGGTTGCTGCAGCCCACTCCATTTCCAATGATACAGTTGCTTCCCTCTTCAGCTCTGGCAAACCAAATATTACTGGTTGACTTAAAACACATCACTGCCAGTTTGTTGTCACAGACACCAGATTTAAAACTCCCGTATACTCATGTACAGTAATAGGCATCCTCAGCATTGTGTGAAGAATTTGGCAATGCCAGTAACAGAGGTTCATTTATATGTAAAAGTTCTACACTCTAGCTTTAAAACGTTATACACAAAAAACTTGAATAGTTTATAAAATGTGACATTATGTTACAATTAAACAGAATACAAAATATTGAAAATGAGCTCCACCTCATCCAGCAACAACATAAGCCTACTAAGTACATGGTAATAGATCAGTGATAATAAAATATATAACAGTATGACACTGACAAGTGTATTTTTTCTACATCATGATTAATATTTTTTCTACATTCAGTTACTTTCAGTGGCATTTCCAAAGCAGTACCTTCACTTGTCATTTAGTATTTTCATATTGTAGTGTTGCTGTTTAAACTTAGGTGAAGAATCTGAACACTCTTTTCCATTCGATAATATTACTGCATTTTTAGAATTTCTTTTTTTCTGTTTTGTGTATTTTCATAAATCATCTCTATTGTTGAAACAATTGTTAACAAAGTAACTTATGGCTTTACTCTGCAGTCCTACGAATCGTCTTCAAAATAAAGACCTACAAGTCTAAATTTTGTTGTGTCAGCACAAGCTCTTTTGGCTCTTCTGTACTTTTTCACACTAATCTTCCCCCACACTCTTTCTTATCTCTTCTGACTTAATCGCTGACTGAGGTGTTTTTGTCAAGTCCAGAGCTCATTTTTTTTTAAGGTGTCCTGGCTTTCATTGAGCTTCTGAATCCAAGTCTAAACAGAACATTGACATTTAGCTTAGCACTGAAGGAACATCGTGGAGGGGGAAAAGGGACACTTTAAAATTCAAAATAGCTGCTTGAATGATAAAGAAGAATTTCCCTAAAGGTTATCATTTCCTCAGCTGTGATAGTTACCAGGAAAATATTCCAAAAGTTTTCTCAAAACTGTAAAATAAATATTTAACCCTTAACATCTGGGGCCCCAGTCTAAAGCATGAAAGAGTACGCTACACAACTTCAATCTTTCTTTCTTCTGCAGCACTATGCCCTGCTTAAGTGAAAGTGTTCTGGTATTCAAAACAAATATTTCATCACCATTTCACACCTGGCACTCCATCGTAGATGCAGGACATAATGTGGAGATGACACACCATGGTTGCACAGACATGATCAGAGGAGGGATGGAAAGATGGAGCTGTAAATATAGCATCAGTGTCTTGGCGGGAGCCAACGACAATCTAGGACCTAATCTGAGGCAGTTATCAGCATCTGTTGCCTGGCACCCAGTTCTGTGGGGGTTTTAGTTATTCATCTATTGCTCCATATCTGTCACTTTTTTTTTTTTTCTTTTTTGCGCATCTGATTCCCCATACAGAGGATGTATTCAAGAATGTGGGAAGATGTTGCCTCTCAATACCCCCCTGTGACTCAGTCTGTCAGTAATACTTACGTCTTCTTTGCTCAGCTCACCTGATTGCATGAAGAGGTTGAGGTTTGGAAATTGATTTGTTTTGCCAGTGGCCATGATAAATGTAAATTGCCCGAGCGTCTGACCTTGAAGCAGTTCTGATGAATCATTTGCATATCTCCAGGGTGGTTACGTGTCTTCAGGCAGTCGACTGCTGTCACTGTCACTGATTTGTTTCTTCCCTAACCACGTGGCAGCAGCTGGGTGTGAAATTTAATATCCAACAGCTGCTTTGTTATGTATGTATTCACTGTATGTAACTATGTAACTTGTAGGCAAGTTGCTTACTTCCAATGTTTTGCCAAAAAGTGTTGAACGAACTATAAAAGTCTGCAAAGCTAAGACGGTTTTCAAGTGTATGTTGACTCCAGAAACTAAAGGATGAGCATGATCTTCAAAGGGATTAACTGAAAAAGACTGAGATAACAAAGAGTCTCCGAGCTTAGATAAACTATAGCCCACTTGAGTATGAACTGACAAAAACGGAGCCTATCACAAATCACAGGCTTACAAGTGAAGAGAGACGAATGAAGACTCGTCATGTTCGCTGAGATTTATTAGTGGCCTACAACATTTTAACCAACTTTTTGACAAAGGTCTTTTCTTATGTCCCAAATGAACAAACCAACCTCATCAATTTGGATGTCCACTGCTTTCTTTGTTATCGAGGCCTGTGAGTTATAAACCAGAAGTATGCTGATCAGCATGGGGCTTGTTTTATGGCCCTGTCTGAGCTGAAAACAACTCGACTCATTTTCCTGAAGGTTGAGCTGTTTTTGTAAACTCAGGGAGAAGTACTGAACTGAGTTTAACAGCTGCAGGGTACTATAGGTCCTCAAATTCAGAAGCTTTAAAACCTTGAAATGCAGCACATTGTGTCCTTTTACAATTTATAGAAAGAAATTTTTAAAAAGTTATATTTTATGAAAACAGTAGCTAGGAACCAAGTTTGCTTGACTCAATATTTCACTTCAATACTTGACCCATTATCTTTGTCTCAAACAAAGAGTCTGAGCTTACTGCCATTAAATCAAGAATAGTTTATTCTCTGCAGCTGACAATGTAACATGATCAATCCCAGACATGCAGATAACTGTGAAAACCCTCAAATGCATGAATATAAAAGGACAATGTGACAGTCAATAGATATTATGTCACTTTCCTGCTTCCCAAAGATGCTCAAAGAACTGTTTAAAAAATTGAATTTGAATACATGGGCTGCAAGGTGGCGCAGTTGGTTAGCACTGTTGCCTCGCACCAAGAAGGATGCTGGTTTGCGTCCTGCCCTGGGCACCGGGATCTTTCTGCATGGAGTTTGCATGTTCTCCCCGTGCAGCGTGGGTTCTCTCCAGGTTCTCCGGCTTCCTCCCACACAATCCAAAAACATGTTGAGGTTAATTGGTAATTCTAAATTGTCCATGCGTGTGAATGTGAGTGTGCTTGGTTGTTTGTCTCTAAGTGTGGCCCTGCGATAGACTGGTGACCTGTCCAGAGCGTCCCTTCACCCTAAGTCGGCTGGGATAGGCTCCAACCTCCCGTGACCCTAGTGAGGATTAAGCGGTATATAGATAATGGATAATGGATGGAATTTGAATACATAATGGCGCAATATAGAACTCACGCATATCTCTTTTGGAAGAGGTGGCTTGTTTATCCAGGCAACGATCCAGGCTAAAAGCACCAGATAGAAAAATTATGAATGGTAATTTAATCACATAATGACTGCTACACTCTCCAAAAGTCTAATTCCTTGTGTCTGCTCCTCTGTAACAAGTATGCAGTGTGAATTTTAATCATGGGGATTGAGGACAATTGTTTTATTCCATTTTAGACAACTTGATTCATGGCTGGCAGAAAATGATCTTCAACACATTCAGTATAGTAACTCAAAGTAGAGCACATGGATATGCAGATCTAATATGAACACTGTCATAATAGGAATTACATTTTTGACTTCATGAGAAATATCAGAGCAATAAAAACTCAAGAATGGCTCTTTATGCTTTTTCTTCTCCTGCATCACAGTGGACATTTAAATATTATTTAATATATATGAGTTTGCTTGGTTGTCTGTCTCTAAGTGTGGCCCTGCGATGGACTGGCGACCTGTCAAGGGTGACCCCTGCCTTCGCCCTAAGCCGGCTGGGATAGGCTCCAGCCCCCCCGCGACCCTAATGAGGATTAAGCGGTGTATAGAAAATGGATGGATGGATGGATGGATGGTTCCAACCACCGTGTCTTTGTGCAACGCAGAAAAGGTGAACGGATGGACTCTACATGCCTGGCTCCCACCGTGACGCATGGAGGAAAATTGAAGGCATACTGAACCAGCATGGCTACCACAGCATCTTGCAGCGGCATGCTATTCCATCCGGTTTGCGTTTAGTTGGACCATCATTTATTTTTCAACAGGACAATGACCCCAAACACACCTCCAGGCTGTGTAAGGGCTATCTGACCAAGGAGAGTGATGGGGTGCTGCGCCAGATGACCTGGCCTCCACAGTCACCGGACCTGAACCTAATCGAGATGGTTTGGGGTGAGCTGGATCACAGAGTGAAGGCAAAAGGGCCAACAAGTGCTAAGCATCTCTGGGAACTCCTTCAAGACTGTTGGAAGACCATTTCAGGTGACTACCTCTTGAAGCTTGTAAGGGACCAAGCAGGCAGGCACAAGGAAAACAAGTTAAGTTTCAAAAATTAGGTATTTATTCAACAAAAATACCAAAAAGATACAACATAATGAAAAGCAAAGCAGTTCTGGGCCCATAAAAAGAGGTCAACTAAACAGAACTGATCTAAAGAAAATCCCAACCTAACCCAAACAGAACAGAGCACAAACTGACCTAACACTGACACACACACTGGGGTTTTTTAAACTGGCTGATCAGACCATTCAACAGGGGGATAGACAGAAACAAACACGACTAAACAAAGCACAAAAGACATAAGGCTAGGTTTAAGGGAAAACAAAAAAAACATAATATATTCTACATAATACTACTTATATACAAACTCAAACAAATGTTTTCAACAGTAAACAAATCAAATAGTGAGGAGACTTCTTTTTTCCCACCCCCCTGGAGCAGCCACAAGTTCGTCCCTTTCAATTACCCCTCATCACCAGGATTTGGGGCAGCTGGACACACTGACTCCTCTTAACTGGGCCACACCTGGAACTAATGGGTTAATAAAGAAAAGAAAGTAAACAGAACACACAATGACAAAGTAACTAGAATGTGCGCGCTAACAAACTAGAAACAATGTTGTGTATAAATGAAGCTGTGAGTATGGCATATGAAATTAAGACTATGTGTCATGCGATTTATCTGTCAATTGATGTGTGTGCATGATGACTGCAAAAAGTGCATAAACTAAATGACAAATCAAAAGGTGTGGAGAGCAGGCAGTGTGGTGTGGGGATACTGAATGAATGATTGATGACTGAATGATTGTTATTGTTGTATATAATATATGTTATATTGATTTTTTAAAAAAAAGTGAGCTTTTACAAGATTAAATTTCCATTCTGGGATAAATAAAGTATTTTTCATTTCATACTACTTGTGGGGCTGCAATGCGGCCATCACAAAGCTCATCAAGAGAATGCCAAGAGTGTGCGAAGCAGTAATCAAAGCAAAAGGAGGCTACTTTGAAGAACCTAGAATATAAGACATATTTTCAGTTGTTTTACACTTTTTTGTTAAGTATATAATTCCACATGTGCTAATTCATAGTTTTGATGCCTTCAATGTGAATCTACAATTTTCATAGTCATGAAAATAAAGAAAACTCTTTAAATGAGAAGGTGTGTCCAAACTTTTGGTCTATACTGTATATATATAAAATTATCAGACCACCCTTGTTTTCTTCAATTTCTTGTTCATTGTAATGTCTGGTACAACTAAAGGTACATTATCTGAAGAATACAATGAACACAACAACAAATGCAGCTGATTATATAATACTTTATGTCCTATTTGACATGCTAAAGCTTAATTGTATCCCCAGGGTATATAAGAGGTCATTTCATGTCATAAGCAGCACTGCACATGCAAAGGCCTAGAGTGGTTTCCTGCTTACATTCAAGCTGTAGCACAACTCAGAAGTTGTCAGCTCTCACATAATGCCCAAGACAAAAGAATTATGTGAAGCCACAAAGGCAGCCATCTTGGCACTGCTGGAAATTGGCATGAAGGAGAGATAGGTAAAACTGAAGATCTCCAAGACAGCCGTTCATTACACCAAGAAAAAACAAGCCCAACATGGTACTACCAAACTGCTAGCTGGTCGCGGCAGGAAATGTCTCTCTACTCCACGAGATGACCGAGCACTCATCCGTTCCTGTGTCAGGAATCGTTGTCAGACCTCCAGGAACCTTAACAATGAGTGGGCACTGTCGAGAAATGTGACTTGTTCAGCAAGGACAGTTCAAAACCAACTTCTAGAAGATGGCCTGAAATCACACAGGGCACAGAAGAAGCCCTTCATCAACGAAAGGCAGAGGAAAGCCTGGCTACTCTTTGCTGGGATCACAAGGATTGGACTGTTGATGACAGGGCTAAGGTTCTCTTCAGTAATGAATCCAATTTTCAGTTGATGCTCACTCCAGCCAACTTACTGGTTAGGAGGAAGCCTGGAGAAGCTTCCAAACCAGACTGTCTTGCCCCTACAGTATGAGGGTGGATCAGTGATGATCTGGGCTTGTTTCAGTATGGGTGTAACCAGGAAAATGCAACAGTGTGAAGGGCGAATGAACCAGGTCATGTACAGGGCTACCCTTGAAAACAGTCTTCTTCCATCAACTGGAAAACTCCTTCTTGCTTCGAATGACTGGATTTTCCAACAAGACAATGCCCCTTGCCACATGGCAAGGTCAGTTAAAGCCTGGATGGCGAACCAGAACATTCAAACCATGCCTTGGCCTGCTCCAATTGAAAACCTGTGGAAAATCATCAAACGCAAAATGGAGAAACACAAGCCCAAAAACAAAGCAAATTTGTTTGAATTTGTGCAACAGGAATGGACTGCTGTGACAGCAGAACAATGTCAGAAGCTGGTAGAGAACATACCAAGACACATGGCTGCAGTCATCAAAAACAATGGTTATGCAATCAAGTACTGACTCCTGTGTATATCATGTGACTAAAACAGACAGAAAAGAAAACATGGAATGCCTAAAAGCACTGTTTTTGGCAGTACAATGCCATAGCTATTGATGTAAGAACTTAAGTGATTTTGGTTATTTTCAAGAAAACCATTGAAAATGGCAAGATTTTAGTTCTTAAATTAAACTTTTATGAGCTATTTTTGTTGTTATCATTATATTTGTCCAAACAAATGTACCTTTAGTTGTACCAGGCACTAAAATGAACAAGAAATTGAAGAAAACAAGGGTGGTCAAGTCATTTTTTACACACACACACACACACACACACATATA
>NW_007577902.1:316424-348635 GCF_000690725.1 Stegastes partitus
CTGTCCAGGGTGTCCCCTGCCTTCGCCCTGAGTCGGCTGGGATAGGCTCCAGCCCCCCCGCGACCCTAATGAGGATTAAGCGGTGTATAGAAAATGGATGGATGGATGGATGGTACAGAATATTTAACATGTAATTATGGCTTCCACGCAGTAGCAATTAAACACTGTATGGTACAAGTTGTGAACAAGGCACTTCTTTAACCTAAACTATAACTGCAAACTAATGTAGGTAAGAAGTGAAATGCCCCCTCTGTTTTCATCCATGGTCCAAGGTCGGAAAACGAGAGTTGGACCTTGAGACCCCATGACTTGGATCATGGCGGCTGTTAGGGCCTCAGGTTGTCGTCCTCTGTTGCCTCGCAAATTCATGGGTGACCATGAAATCTCCCCTGCACCTCCCCTCGGGGTTTCAAGGCCGCGGGCAGCTCCTGTCGCAGTGGATGATGTAACCTTATTCTCCTCATCTTCTTCCCGGTTTGGCGATGGAGGGGCGGAGGCGGCTGGTGCTGCTGCTTCGTCGGCGCGCTGTGATGGTTCCGGGTGGGGTGGCTGCGGCTGGTAGGGAGGAGATGGGCAAGTGTCGAGAAGAGGACCCTTCATTCCCGTTAAAGAGGGATATAAACGAGAAGACTTCTTTTTATCTGCTTGCTTCTTTTTCTCACAGCTTGAATCTACTTTGACCATTTGCAATTCCTGTTTCTGTATTTGTTTGGTTTGTCTACGATCGCATTCTGTTTTCCACATTTTCAGACATGTCTTGTGTTTTTCAATCATTTCTAAATCCTTTTGCTTTAATCCTGCTTTTCTTTCTCAGTTCATTTTCTTTTTCAACTAACTTGTTTTCAAGTTGTGTGATTTGATTTGGGCTCAGGGAGCCTCCTTCAGGAAAACCAAAGAAGTTTGACCAGTCACTCAGACATTCAACAGACTCTGGACTGTACTTATCCAGCATGAGCTTCACAATGGGACCCTCAGGGAGCGCGACTCCCTTCCTCTGACCGTTTCCCATATTAGGATCAAAAATCCTATCACAGTTTACCAGGTTCACCGGATCTGACCTGGAGGGCCTTGCTCCCACAAATAATTTTACCAACCCCCGGTTGGAGGGAATCTAAACCCACGGTCTATAGACACAAGCGTCCTCGTGAATCCCTTGTTCAAACAGTACAAACGGGCTAAACTTCCCAGATTGGTTACTGGCCTTTGGGGCTCCGGGCCCCGTGCAATTCCAACCCTAAACAGAATTAACAGACTGTTTTATAGTCTCTGTCCCAGTGTGAAACTCATGGTGGTCAAAACAGTTAAAATTAGATCAATTTGTTTCTTTAACTTCAAAAGGATTCAATGAGAAAATTGAAATTTTACATCTCACCGAATCTCTGTAGTTATTTTGGGTTCGTTGGATAGACGTGAAGTCGATCGGTTGTCCTCCGGACGTCGGCCCTCTCTTCTCTGAAGTCTGTCTTTTAGGGTGAGGTAGAGGAGGATCTGAGTCCTGGTGGCCAACCACCAACCGTCCTGGAGGTCCCAGACGGAGCTTCAGCTATCCCACTTCTGACACCAAGTTGTTGAGGAAATTTTCTATGATCTGCATAAAGTCCAGTAGTCCGAGTCGTCTTTGTCTTGTTTTATTCAAAGCTTTGAAGGTACAGGTCATACAGAATGCAAGCAGTCTGCAGGAGAGTACACATGAGTGACACATGACTTCTTCTTCCCATGTACGGCCACTAGTGTTTACCTAGATGTTATGAGAACACACTTTTGGGCCTGTAACCTTTCCACTCAGCTTTAATGAAACTTAGAGAAACTTAGAGAAACTTGCTTTGACATTCTTCATGCAGATGCAGTATTTTTCCATTACACTTGCAGCTTGCATTGGTGCAGACAAACATACTATTTAATCCAGACTATGCACTTTCTTGTCTAGTTCTTATAAAAGACAGTCTCCAAAATCTTTTCACATACAGTATTGTTGTCATTAAAGCCCCACTGTTTCAACATATGGAGACATTCACAGCTTGACAGCCTGTCAGCTCCTGCAATAGTGTGTGGTGCAAAATCATCCAATATGGACCTAAGTCATGGGATGCTCATATTACACCACTGAACAACATAATATATTACAATTATATTTGTCCTGAGTTTGTGAAGATCTGTGAGACAAAATTAACAAGACAAACTTTATATTAGATGTTCTTTTTAATGTGTATATTTATTACTCAGGTGAATATAAAATGCACGCAGTAGTCCTTTCTGCTTTCCTTCTCACTGATTTTGGCTGTAACTAATCAATGGTCAAAGGATAGATTGCTTTTTTGAGCAGGTGGAAGTGTCCCACAGGACAAAGCATGGCAGGGTGTTATTCAGCTGGTGTGGCACTGAAAGCCAAGCACTTTTTACTTTTATGTTTAAATGGTGGCACTATTGATTCAGAGACACAAACAGTGAGGCCTTTCAAAGCATCTCTCTACCCCCCTCTGTATCAAAGATGTGTTTGAGGGGATTTGTGGACGTCCTCCTATAGGAAAGTCAAAATCTGAGCAAACACTCCAAGAAATCAATAAATGATGTGAAACATTTGTTTTTCCTATAACTGTTTAAAAGGTGAGCAGCAGGTAGCAAACACAGTCTGACTATGACAATTATCCTGTGAGAGAAAACAATATCTGCATGCAAAAATGAAACAAGTTTGTCAGTTCTGTATCAATTACATGACACGATAGTTTGAACTCATCAAAGTCTGTGTGCTAAACACAATCAAGCTGATGATGGACTTTTGTAAACATCGTTTGACTTTTCAGGTGAGTAATTCTATGTGTGATGTGAAATGGCAGGCTGTGACTGCTCATAGAGTGCAGTGTTTACCTTCAGGTTTGTCATTATCACTCACCAGACAGATTGGTTCAAAGGCACAATCAGACCAGTTGAAGTAGATTGTTTGTGTATATGCCTCTCTGGCTTTGGGTATTTTTGCACAGTGCCCTGTTTCAGTCTTGGAAATGGGCCAGAATTTCACTGTTTCACTGTGGCAAAGATCCCCTGAATAAGCACCATATTCTGTCATTTTCATCAGTAAAAAGAGATCAGAGGAAGCTCTGGGATGACAAGTGGTGGAGTGTAGCAAATGGAACAGCTGAGAGAAACTTAAAGGAAGGGAGGGAAAGTGGAAAAGTTTTGTTGTTTTTTGGGTTTTTTTTTTTTTAAAACAGATTTGAACTGAGTTAAAGCAAACTCAAGCATCATAGCCGCAGAGGCTTTAAAGAAATCAATTTTAAACAGATATGCTAAATGGATGTAGGTATTTAGATAAAGGTATTTCCCCCATATCACACACATACCATGCCAGGGAGGAAATTGGACACAGCCAGAAATGAATCCTGCTGCCCAAAAATTTTAAGTACTCAGTCATACCTCACTCTAATCTAATTGAGTTGGAAATTAAAGCTCCAGAATAAGGTTAGTGACAGAACTTTTATAAATGAGGTATAATAATAGCCAAAGAAAATTGGATGTAATGATATCATTAAGTCAGTTTTAGGATTACTAAGTCATACGGAAGGTAAAATACTCCTGGACAAAGTAATGTAAAGCGAGTGCATAGTATTTTTGGAGTACACACGATACAACAGTAATGCACACTGTGTGTTTGAGTATGTGTATGCATCCATACTTTAATGTATTGCCTTTAAAGAATAAATCACATCATTGTCAGAACAACAATGCACCATTAAAGCTGCGAGCGTTTGACAAAATAAGTTGATGGTGTTTTGAACAAATGACTGCATAATGATGGGAAAGCAATCACTGTTGCTGAACAGAGGATAACAATGGAAACCTTTGCTGCCCTCATCAAAGTGATATATTTAAGTTGTTTCTGTGTTTGACTTTTAAAGCCCATAAGGTTCAGCGCATGCATGTAGCTTTCAAGTGAAAATTAACTTCGTCAGCGAAAATATCATCTAAATGTCATCACAACATCATACCATACATCTCTTTGTGAGTGGACGGCCACTGACCCGTGGCTGATTGGTCTCAGTGTTCACACACTTGGTACCTACTGTATTCTGTTTGTTTGATTTCTGCGTTCTTTCATTTTTATGTCTCTCCATCTCCCTCAAACACAGTCTTTGTGATTCAAAACCCTCAGCATCATAATCCTTGTGACACGAGGACTGCCTCTAAAAAAATCAGAAAATCCACTGCACAAAAAAATTCTACATTTTATATATTTATCTACATAATATTTGATATATTGTATGCAGTATGTTTTTTGTTTATCTATCATCTCTGCTGTACTACAAAATACAATATTAGGTTGCAATTTACAGTTATTCTTAGTATCATTATGAATCTATAAAATGACATTTCAGCAAAAAAAAGCAAAATTTCAAATAATGTAAAACAATGGAAATCTACCGTGAATCCCATTGTAGAGTCTGCAACTAGAAAAAGTGGGGGCAAAAAACAATCACAGTTGCGACATAGTTCGATGTGGGTATAACACCTCTTTGATCCAGACTTAAATATCTCATCAACTATTCAATGAATTAACACAAAATATGACACAAAGGTCCATGGTGCCCAGAGGATGAATCCTAAACACTTTGATCATAGCATCAAATGTTTTTTTGTTTTGTTTTTTTTTTGTTTTTTTACAGATTTTCATGGTTCCCAGAGGATGCATGTTAACAACTATGGTGCTCCCCAGGCTTTTCCTGTAGCACCACCTGGAGGTTCCCTTCTGTGGATTTGTGGGCTGTTTTTTTCTTGTTTTTTTAAAATGTTTTTGGGTTTTGTTTTTTTTTACATTTTTTTTAATATGTTAAACTATTGGATACATTTAGTACATATATTCATGTTTCTCACTGACCAATAGTCATGCATGTAGTAATCCTAAGATTTTTCATCCACCTCCAACATCATGTCAAATTCTAGGCAGCAGTCACTTATTCAGTTCATCATAACAACACTTGTTGCTCAGCCTCCCTCCCAGGATAATCTAGTAGTTGCCTTACATCTGCTTGATGCTTTGATGTCTCCAAATATCTGTTCCACTAAATGACTAAAACAATTAATAAAATAACTGGGGCAAGACAGAAGAGACCCAGCTGGGCTTTCAAATCCTCCTATTGTTACTATCTATCAGCACAGCTTTGTGAGCAAATGTATGGGGTTTCATTCCTTTGCAAAGGTATAAATGCAACTATAAATAATGTGAGATTAAAAAATAAGTAAATGGAAAGCACCGTGACTCCCACATGAGATCCAGTGTAAGCCGTTACAGGATGAAGTTTGTCGCATTTGAAGACCACTGAGGTTGATGCTTTTGTCAGCCAGGAATTCTATAATTGAAAATATTCATTACTGTATATAATTTATTACTTTGTCATAAATCAGCAGCAGAGTCTTTGGACCATTCACTGTGCTCATTAGAGTTTTAATTAAAACACTGAACAATGACAACATTGCATTTTTCTGAAGGACAATGAAATACATTGCAGAAAATATCACTGCATTTTTTGTGTATTGTACAACATGAGATTTTGCTACATTTGATACAGTGAACTAAATATTTCAGCACTTTTATCTACATGTTTATGTCTTTCCTTTTTCAGATTACAAATCTGACTTTTTCCTTCAATTGATGGAATTTATTGACATTCATGTGACATTAGAGCTCAATTAAAAATCCATTTATATTCAGTGAAGTACGCATAACATATATTCCACATTTATGTTTCTGTATGATATGCACTTTAAAAGCATATGTTAATCTAAATTCAGAGTGTGTCTGTAGTCAGCCATAAACAAACAACCTTTAGTAAGACTCATTCGTCATTTCAACATTAGAGTGCAGTAAGATCACTGATTTAATGTCTAATTGCTCAAATTCCCCACAACTTTAACGCACCTGCAATTTCTGGATCCATTTGCCGTTGACAAATGAGTTTTAAAACTCCGCCATAAAGCTTTCTATTCATCACTGCAGTGAGACTTATGGCAGAGTGTAGTGTATATATGCTAATTCCCCCATTCTCCCCTCCTGATTTGAATGTGTTTTGTGTGTGCGCTGTAGGCTGTTATGAATTTCACATAGGATTTTGTATGGTGTTTATTTGCTCTGCTGCTCAAAGCTTAAGAGGTTCCCAGAGTCAAAATCATTTATCTCTAAGTGGTGGGCTTTCATGAGCAGCTGCTACACAACAGGCAGCCCGATGATGACGGTCAACACCGCAGTCCGTCCGCCTTTTGTCTCTGATTTTGTGCATTTTTTTCCCTCATCTCCACCACAAGGTTGGATCAAAACGGGATTCACATGGCTGCTCCTCAGTAGTGTGGTTTGTGTTTTGAAAAATAAAGTGAGTCATAAGATGACTACTCAAACACAATCAGTGCTACTGGCTTTTCTGTGAACTCACATATCCACACCCACACTGTCTGTTTGGCTCTATAGGCTGTCAGCCTAATGATCTGACTTTGTGTCCCTCTTTAAGATACACACTTGGGATTGTTCATACTCACGATTCAGACTTCCCATAATCTCTTTCTTTTTATACTTTCTGGAACCTCTTAGGCTTACTGCCTCTCCTGCTGTTTCCTGCTCTGTGATTGTTCAGAGGACACCTGTGGCCCATGTCCACTCATTACCTTTACTTCCTTTTCTTGACCGCCACCTCCCTCCCTCTGTCCTTCACTCTAGGAAGGCAATATTGATCTCTTTCTCTTTCTATCAATATGACATAAAAAAATGTACGAATTACATATTACAGTTGAAAAAAGAAGCAATTTCATCCCCTATTGAATCTGTACTGTATCTATAATGAATTACAGTATCATAACTGAGTTAGTAATGAACGTGCGATGGATCAGAGCTGTAGACCGATTCTTACCAAATAAAGAAGGACATCAAACAGTCTGTATTTACAACATGAATATTCAATAGACTGGGGCTTGGCAGAGAGATTGCATGAAATCATTTGCAATCATCATGGGTCATATAGTGAGCAATGTTTTATATATGAGTGATGCAGTGTGAGACGGTGCAGAGTAAATTCTGAAAATTATGTGTTTGGTTTTCATCTTTGCATGAAAAAGATTTCATACAAATTGTAAAGAGTTTGTTTAGTGGAGAAAAGTAGTGGTGCTATGTCACACTCATCAAGCTACGACTTTTATGCTGCTTTAAAACAAAAACAAAACTTGCATGGTTTTCATTTTCCATGACTAATTTACAGCAACAGAACATCATTTACTCAGATTTAAGTTTTTTTCACACTCTATTTATGAGGCATCTGTTCAGCAAGTTCAGAACAATTTTATTTAAGGTGAGGAGAAATCTTATTTTAAGTCTCATCTTGGTGCAGAAATTTGTACATTAGGAGGCATGTAGTACAACATGGAAATGAAAGCAGTGCCCAGCTAGATCTAAATGATATCCAAAGCATAAAAAACAACTATATTATATGTTCATACAGGAAACGTTCCAAATAGTTTGTACATAAAGAAGTATTCACAGTAAATTTTATTTGCAAATACACTCTCTTCAAATCCCTATAATCATTCAAGAGTGAATAATTCTTTCCAAACTGTTATCTAGTGACTGTATTTTTTTAAAATCACAATATATATTGCAAAAAACAAAATGTAGCTATGGCAGTTTATTTCTAATGTTGTGCAGTCCAAATTTAAGTCATTTATTGGCAAGCATGCATCCTTCTAATAATTGTTTTTATTAATGTACATTTGCTTTCAATAATTTTTATTTTATTTTTTTAACACATGCATCCCGTGGAAGTGGAACACAACAGTGAAATACCATCCCCTTATAACATTGATATAATTAGCTCATTCACATTGGCATTCTTTCAGACTTTTGTATCTGGCAAGTTAGCAATTTCAAGTCTAATTGTTCCTCTCCTTTTAGCTCTGTTTTGGTTTCTACCAGTTCCTGAAGGAAATGTTTAGCTTTTGAGCTGATGAATTCTTCTCTGTTTACTAGTTGCTATCTTTGTCTGCAGTTTGATTGTGTGCTACCTTTACAGTCGGCCTTTTTACAGCTGGAAATGGTGCTGATGAGGGCCATGAGAGAGAGCCAAGAGACTAATCCATCCATCCATTATCTATACACCGCTTAATCCTCACTAAGGTTGTGGGGGACTGGAGCCTATCCCAGCTGACTTCGGGCGAAGGCAGGGGACACCCTGGACAGGTCACCAGTCTATCACAGGGCTACACTCAGAGACAGACAACCAAGCACACTCACATTCACACCTACTGACAATTTAGAATCACCAATTAACCTCAGTATGTTTTTGGACTGTGTGGGAGGAAGCTGGAGAATCCAGAATGTACCCACGCTGCACGGGGAGAACATGCAAACTCCACACAGAAAGATCCCGGGTGTCCTCACCAGGACGTGAACTGGCGACCTTCTGGCTACAAGGCAACGGTGCTAACCACCTTGAAGCCCCCAAGAGAGTAATGTCATTTGCAAACATCAGAAACACAATAATAGCATTAGTAAGCATAGAGCAACATTTAGAAAATAAAAAGTCAAACTTTTTCATCAGGAACTGGCACAGACCAAAACAGAGCTAATAGGAGAATGAACATCAGACTTCCATTTGCCAAGTGGCCAAAAATACAAATACAAATTAAAGTCCCCACATCAATGTACTGATTAGATTCACTTCATAATGAGATGATATATCAGTGCAGTGGCTCCATGTGAAAAATATCAATTGATGTATATTCAGAATTTCAAGAATACATTTTTTTTTTGGTTGGTTCGTGAATGACAAGATACACACTTGCTGAAGGACACGAATATGCTCCATCAAGCTTAAGGCACCTATGTAGCTCATCCATTGTTAATATACACCGATCAAGAAAGACATTAAAACCTGCTGAAAATTGTGTAGGTCCCTTCTGTGCTGCCAAACTAGCTCCTTTGGGTCCTGTGGAGATGCTTGGTGGGTCCCTAATAGATTGGATGTTTTCTGCAGCATCCCATGGATGTTTCATCAGATTAAGATCTGAGGAGCTTAGAGGCCTTTATCGTCTTTCTCAAACCATTCCTGAGTATTTGGGGTGTTGTGGGGTGCGTAATCCTGCTGGAGGAGACCAGTGCATCAGGGAGTGCAGTGGCTGTGATAAGTGTGCTTGGTCTGCCACAATATTTAAGTGTGTGCTACGTTTTAGAGTAACAGCCACATAAATGCCAGGACCCAAGGTTCACCAACAAAACGTTGAATTGTTACAAGAACATCAATGCTATTCACTTCACTTGTGAGTGATTTTATTGTTGCTGATAGGTGTAAAAATCTTATTTTGTGCAGCCTTAAACACTTGGGTTTCTTTTTGATTCAACCACTACACAATAGTAAAGCCTGTCAGTCTTTCTGGAAATTATTCAACACTTCAGTGAGGACCTGAGGAATATTTTGGATAAGGAGAATGTCAGTATCTGCCACTCATGAAAGAAGGTGTCAATAACCATTCACTTAAACTTTATTAAGGCTCTGAATGTGAAGTCAAGGTGATAGTGTGTAAAAAGCGAGTTTGAGTATTGTGAATTCAAGAGGTGTTCTTATTCATTGTGCACATAAACTATGTTTATATGCTTTTTGAGACCTTGTGGATATTGTTTTTTCCAGAAGACTTAATGCTGCAACTGAAGTGTAGAGAAAAAAACAAACGTTTGTTCATCCAACCATGAAAACCATGTGGGATAGAAACAGAGAAATAACCCTAAATAGCCTTTTCCGACATAATGATGATCAAGCATCTAAATGACCAAACTTATCTTAGCAGTCAACTCTCACTGAAATGCTTCAATCAAAATCCGGACATCACATAAACGACAGCAGATGAAGGCTATATCAGGTTCTGTGCTCTCATAGAGTTCGTCTGTGAGAAGGGGGCTATAATTCATAAAATTTGGCTTTGCTCCAGTCAGCAAGCAGTGGCCCCAGGTGCAGGACAGCCAGATGAAAACACCTTTAAATCTTAGTTGTTGCCTTTGCTCTGGTCAACAGAAACTGGATGATGCGCTACAACAGAAATGCACTGCAAAGATTCAATTTAGCCTCATCAATGCATGCTTAGATGATATACAATATTGCTTTTTTGTCAGTGGAAATTTTATATTCACCCTATTGTAAATGAGCATCAACAAACATCCTGTTTTTCCTCACTCTTGAGGAAATGCAGTTTGGGGTGAAGTTGGTAAGATGCAGTAAAAAAAAACAAAAAAAAAAAAAACCTGATGGATTGGCGTGGATTTAGAAATATATGCTGCAATAAACAAACTCCATAACCTCAAGAACACTGCCTTTGAATAATAGCTGACATAATTATTTGGTTTAAGTCATTTGCACATCAGTTTCCCTCTCAGGAACAAAAAACAAAACTTGTTTTGTCTTTGCTTTTTTTTTATTGTCTTCATTCTCTTAAGATATTTTTTTTTTCAATGTTTGAACGCCTACTGTCAGCATCTCATGGAAAGTACTGTGAAAAATTGTAAGTAAATGTTCTTCTCTAAAGTTCAACTGCCACCCCAGAGGTTTGAGCATGCCATAGAAAAGACTAAGAGTGGGAAAAATGATGCTCAGCACAGACAGCGGCATATTGGCATTTGGCAGATTGAGGTGATATGTTAAAAAAAAATATCACAAAATAAAAGAATAAATCTACTGCAGATGATGGCAATGTCAAAAATTCAAACTTTATAGTTTCGTCTAAGGTTTTTCTTTTGCTTGTGGCTGTATTCACTAATATTTCTTTTTACATCTGTGTAAAGCAGAGAAAGGCCTTGATGTATGTGGATGTTCGTATAGTGCGAATTTGTGCACCCTGACTACGACTTTAATGATATGGTGTCAGAGTGGGTCTGTGCATCAAGTGTTTTTAGTGCTTTCTGAAAAAACAAGTGGTTACACCGCAGAGAAAATGGATTTGAAGAAGAAAAAAAAAGAATACACCTAAAAAATATTTTCATTCTCAGACTACACAGTGCTATATAAGGCTGTCGATAAAACAAAAGCAAGCCTCTTTGTGTGAGAAACTAAGCAACTTAAAAAATGTTCAAAGACTTGATTCATGAATATTTTACACAATGTGCCAGAACTTCATCTGAATATCTGAATGTACTGGAGTTCATCAATAGCCTATCTGTCTTACTACCGAAGCCACACAGCCTCACTTTCCCTCTCTCCCTATCATCTCCCCCTCTGCCTCTCCCCTCTAATGGCCACACACAAGGCCATCCATTCAAAGCTTTTCCTCATCCAGCCCCAGCGGGTCCCCTGAGGTGCCTATGTACAGACCATGCTGCCCGGGATTAAAGTGTGAGATGGAAGGAGCCAGTGGGGCTCGTTGCCTCTTCCTTGCTGATGACGAGGCTCTATAGGGCTTCCTTTGAAACCCACTCTCCTCTTTACTCCCAGAGTTTGATGATGAATGCTTGTTTGAGAAAAATGATGGGGGATGGAGTTTTTAGCACTGGTTAACACTAATACTTAATTCTCCTATAAGAGACAGGAGTTAAAAACACTAAACAATTGCAATGCTGCAGTATGGCTCAAACTTTGGGAAAGGATGTCCTAGATTTCTATATGTCGTCACAACGGCTGTGTTAATTAATAAAGAGAGGTGTCAGGCAGTCTTAGTTCTTTACCTACATCTCAATACACATACTGTACACTGCTAATTCAGTACACTCAGAGGTTAAAACACAAATAGATAACTACCCTCATGGCTCCAAAGCCTGAGAAGCCCTGAAAGCTCCACCTCATGTCAACTGCTTTATGTTGATTTAATTAAAAAAAAATTGCAGAGGAATGTACATCACTGACGCATAATAAATAGCAACCACAGGCTCTGTGTTATTACCTAAATATAGTTTCCACTTTAGTACATGTAGTTTGCATGAATGTGTAAATGATTGTGTTTCAGAATGACCACATATAAGACCAAGCTTTAACCTGCATGTGCCATTTGGGGGAAAAAACTCAAATGTCATATTTATGGCATTTACATTTTAGCATTTTAACAACAGCAGGTATTGTTTTATTTTTCTAAATCAAGTACAGTTCCATGTATGAGGCTGGCACATTAAAAGAGTGCTGCAGTTGGGATTATTTGTAGCTTTAATTTTTCTTCTTTTTTGTAGCAACCAAATAATTATTGTCCATATTGCACAAGTGCGCACCTCATAATGTACATCCAGCGCCAATGTTCCGTATCGATGCAAGCACTAGTGCCTCCTGTATGTAGAGGGGAAAGTATTAACATTTCAAATTTTTGCTACATGTTTGCAATGAAAATAATATTTCTGAATAAAGTCCTTCATTACAAAACACACAATGTCCTAAATCACACACACACACACACACACACACACACAGAGTATAACATTTTGACAGGCTTAATGAGAATGATGGTGGCTGCTCACATTATTACTGAGCTATGATTAGCCTAAATAAGATCAGTAGTTTTGTAAGTGTTGTATGTGTGTAGCATTTTGAAGATGTTTTAACAATTTAAGGTTCACCACTAAAACCGGCATACTTTAAATTTAGATCCAGATTCCAGTTACTGAGTTTGAGATACGTTTTGTAGTGTTTTCTACTTTTGTTTAAAATGCTCTGTGACACTGTTTACATGCTGGATTTTGATAATCTATAATTTGGTCATTTGACTCATGTGCCAAACATGCATGACTCACAGTGTGTGGGGGATTGTCTTTTCCACAAATCACCACAGAACTGTTGTTGCACCTGCACTGGTCAATGTCACTCTGCATGCATTTGGAATCAGCCTGAAAGTGAAGTACTGGTAGTTCCTTCATGAGGACAAGTGAGACTTGAGGGTGCAGAGATTAGATGTCATTGTGACGGAACCAGCCTTTACACAGCAGACAGTGCAGACCTTCACGCAGTCATCTTTCCCAGCTTTGACCACGATCTGGCTGCAACTCACCATCATTCTGCTATTGGTGAAAAAACAAACAAACAAAAAAACTAACTTTAGCTTGTTTGTACTGCTTTAAACCAACCACAATCAACTTGGGTGGAGCTAAGGGAAGGATGTGGCTTTGATGTTCCTTCAAAATTGTAAAGGTGGAATAGTTTTGGTGAAATATTTGCATGCAAGTAGATAAGCACTGTCATAAAACGGATAAACCACAAAACAATAAAAATAAATACTAGCACCTCTGTAAATCTTGAAATTTTTAGCGTGATAAGTTGGAACCCCAACACTGTTGCCTTTATTTCCCATAGTTGAGTGCATTCTGAAAATTGTAGCATACAGATCATGGAAGGGAAGGACAAAGCCACTTAAAATGAGTGGCCAATGGCAGGATTTCACAGGCTTAAATTTGCAGCCTACATGCAGTGAGTTGGACAAACTGGCCTACTGATGCAGTGACCCAATGGAATCTGTCCTCGTATGCCAGATGGCAAATCGACCACTGACCATGCTGTAGGTGCTACGGATTATTCAAAAACACAGCCATTGAGCATGCTGTGCCAAATTATCCAATATTGACTTCTTTGTCTGCTGATGTAAAGTTTGTTTAAAGCCATTTCTCAGTGTTAAAGAAGCACATAGGAGTTGCTGAAGGCACATGTAACAAGTTCAGTTGCCAGTTTTAGTTTTCTTAAGAGAAAAGGGATTCAAGGATGATGACTATTTTATCCTCTGGCAGCATCTCTGGGAAATTTTCCCAATGTTGTGTCTGTAGTCCTTAACAAGTCATTGAGAAGTGGTAGTCTTATAGTCAGGGTTGGTTTAGATTATGGTGCATAATTTTGCAGCCTTGCATAGAAAAAAAACCCCTGCACATTGCAGGTAGTGGTGAGATGGGGGTTCAGCAGCCCTGGATCATCCTAGAAAGTCAATTCAGTCATGTACTATTATGCATCATAAAGAATGAGTCTACAAGGAGCATTCACTAAAGTTAGAGCAGTAATTCTGCAGCCTTTTGGTGCTTGACTACAGACATTCTTATACAGTCTATGTGCCTGACTCACTGTAATATTCCAACATAATACGTGCGTTTTTCCCTGTAATAATCACAGCAGTAGTAACGGTTATAAACAATGCAGCACCGCAACCAATATTTGCTTTAGCTTCAAGTGACAGGTGAATGTGTGACAGACGCTGGTGAAGTGAGGCGGAGGGAGGAGGACTGATGACACGGAGCTGGCACACTGAGCGAGACGCACATTGTACTTTGTGCTGGTAGAAAAAGGAGGCGCGCAGCTCCTCTCCATCACTTTGCAAACACCGACAGGGGGGGAAAAAAACAAAGAAGCCACGATGTAGAAGCCGTCAGATAACGTCCCACAAACCCCGCAGCAGACCGTTTCTTTCTGCGCCCCTGTGGTCCCGTCCAGAGCGCTTGATTCTCTTTTTGGCGCTTTGCTCGGTGCAGGAGTCTGTCGATCGACCGAGGAGGAGGAGGAAGAGGAAGAAGAGGTGCTGCTCGCTGCCTGAACTCGCTGGATGGATCCGAGCTCTTCTTCTCCTCTCACTTGTAACTGAGGACCCCCGTCTTCGTAGGAACTGTTCTGTTTCTGTTTGGAAGAGTTGGGATTTTGTTCCCTCCTCCACTCGAGCTCCTTTTCGGTGAGTATGTGTGCGTGCTCGCCATCCCTTGCACTCAGTTGTTTTTTTTGTTTGTTTTTTTTGGTCTTTAAAATGTTTTATGTGTTTCAAAATCTGCATATGTCAAGTGAACAAATGCACAAAAGTTAGAATTTGGCAGCAGTGTACATGCAAACAACCCAGACCTATATTATTGAATGGAACATACATGGATAGAGGCTGTTCATCAATTATCACAAACTGATTGGGTGATGTAGGTATTTCCAAAAAATATTTTTCAGGCTTTCATTGTAATTTAAAATTGAAATATAAAAAAATGTTGTCATATTATTCCCACATAGATAAATCTGGAGCAGGGTCCCTCCTTATTTCGATTCAACAGGTTTGTTTCAGTCTTCGACAGTGTTTCTCTCTGCCAGTCAGTTAATTATGCAGCTCAGTACAAATTGGTTGCTGCTGATGTTGTTGATTTAGCTGATTAGCAGCATTGCATTGCAACTCTATCTGGAGCAAATGTGCGCTCGAATACAAAACAGAAATCTTTTTCACAAACAAACTCAACAAATCTGTGTAAGTCATGCAAATTGTTGCAGGCTTTGGTTTACAGCACTGACTCTAAATTTCATATCAACCATTCATCCACTTTTACTTGCATGTGCCAACCTGTCATGGTTGGTCGGCACTTGCGCTTTAGTCGTCATTTATCAGCTTTTTCCTTGAAATTGGATGACATTTTGGCTAGATTCTGTTTGATTTGAAAAGAAGCTGCTGAGAGTGACAAGAAATGTAATCAAGGGTAAAAGTGATTGGAGCTGAAAATAGTTTTCTGCTGTTTTGTGTGCAGCACAATGAATTTTAGTTGATCATCCAGTGTTCGCTGTTAATGTCACCTTTGTGTTTCCTCTTTTGTTTTAATTGTCACGTATTCTTCAGATGCCAGTTCTTTCTGAGGGCCATCAAGTCTGAGGTGAAGAAGACTGCTTCCAAGACTGCTTCACAATGGCAACAGGAGTAGCAGCGTGGCTCCCCTTTGCCAGGGCCGCAGCTATTGGCTGGATGCCTGTGGCCAACTGCCCCATGCCTGTTGCACCAAGAGACAACAGCAAGAGACAAGACGAGCTGATCATCCTCAACGTCAGTGGCCGTCGTTTTCAGACCTGGAGAACCACGCTGGACCGCTATCCAGACACCTTGCTGGGCAGCTCTGAGAAAGATTTCTTTTATAATGAGGAAACCAAGGAATACTTTTTTGATCGGGACCCTGATGCCTTCAGAAGCATCCTCAACTTTTACCGGACAGGGAAGCTCCACTACCCCCGACACGAGTGCATCTCGGCCTACGACGAGGAGCTGACTTTCTTCGGCATCATCCCTGAGATCATTGGTGACTGCTGCTACGAAGAGTACAAGGACAGAAAGAGGGAGAACTTGGAGCGCCTGCAGGATGATCAAGAGGAGAACAAGGACATGAAGATGCCCAACATGAACTTCAGAGAGACCATGTGGCGAGCCTTCGAGAACCCCCACACGTCCACAATGGCCCTGGTCTTCTACTACGTCACTGGTTTCTTCATAGCCATCTCGGTCATCACTAATGTGGTGGAGACGGTGCCCTGTGGTTCCACCGCCAACCAGAAAGACATGCCATGTGGCGAACGCTACACAGTGGCCTTCTTCTGCATGGACACTGCCTGCGTGATGATATTCACGGTGGAGTATCTGATGCGCTTGTTCGCCGCGCCGAGTCGCTACCGCTTCATGCGGTCTGTGATGAGCATCATCGACGTGGTGGCCATCTTGCCGTACTACATTGGCCTGGTGATGACTAACAACGAGGACGTGAGCGGCGCCTTCGTGACGCTGCGGGTGTTCCGAGTGTTTCGAATCTTCAAGTTCTCCCGTCACTCTCAGGGCCTGCGGATCCTGGGTTATACGCTCAAGAGTTGCGCCTCAGAGCTGGGCTTCCTCCTCTTCTCGCTCACCATGGCCATCATCATCTTCGCCACGGTCATGTTCTACGCAGAGAAGGGCTCCAGCTCCAGCAAGTTCACCAGCATCCCAGCTTCCTTCTGGTACACTATCGTCACCATGACGACGCTGGGGTGAGTAATAGACATATTTGCCCGTTCACCACACCTCACCCACACGCACACAGGTGAATGTATTCCTACGTATGTACAGGTTACAGCCATACCTGTGCGGTGACCGTATTTTGTATGGGTTACGGAACTAAAGCTATTGTTTAGAATTTTAATAATGCAATATGTGCATTTTTTGTGTGTGTTTTTTTTTTTTTTTTTTTAATAAGTTGAATAATTTATGAAAACCACTTTGAATTTCAAATGAGCATCAAGTCAGCCTGCCCCCATACTTCAGTACACTACAGCTTATTTGAGACTGCCAGTGTGAGTAATGGTGGGCAGTGTAGCATTTATCTATCAGCACAAACACTCGTGGCATTTTGTTTGCCTCACTTAGAGCTTGCCAAACAGAGAGACAGTGGCTGAATACATACAATACATCTGAATATTAAATATTAGCCCAGATACTACGCAGGTTTGTTTGCGCGCTAAGCTGTCGACTGATATGTACTGATACAGATAAATGAGCTATATTTAGTGCTTTCTATTTTTGTCTGTATATTCCTTTGGCCTAGGAATAAATGTTTACAGTTGATTTTCCATTGAAGCATCATGCATTATCAATTCTGAACATAATACTTAAATTGGAAACACTTGTGATTAGCCAGTAATTATCCTGAATCAAATCTTTATCATTTTTCCACCTCTGCGCACTCTGTGGCTTACTATGTTTGAATGAACAAGGATCCAGCTACATTTCTTTTACAGAGAAGAGAATATCTTTTATACTGTATGTCTGACAGATTTACTCCCTGCTAATATGGTCTACACTGGGAGCACCATATTTATGGCCTACGTATTCAGTGTAAAAACGCTTTGTGAGGAAATAATTTAACTGCATTATAAAGTGAGATCTCTCCTCTGTATGCCTGGAGGCGAGGTGTCCCATGAGACATCCTCTGTCACCTTTATTATGATTCCACTCTGCTCTTAATCTTTTCCTCAAGCTCGCTGAGATTCGGTGCCATGAATGGCAAGGTGAACTTGAAAGTGTTCCCAAAGTTTGGCTGAGTGTAGTGCTCTATTAACAAGGAGGAGCTGAAGAATAAGTATGAGTTCCTAAAAATCACTTCTTCACTCAGACTGTCTTTGAAGATAATGCTGTGTATGTAAATGGAGAAACTTGGCATGACTCAGAAATAATTCTGGTGGTTTCAGTGATTCAGCTGACTTACAGAAACGTATTTTTAAAAACAAATGACTGTCAGCACAAGCAGGCAAGAAAAGCGTTAAGGGATCGGTTCATGTTTTTTCATGCGTGTCTTACAACAATGCACACATCTATATTAAAAACTTTTGTGGTCGGTGTAATTCTTCATCCTGTCCTTATTGGCTTTGCTGAAGGAAGAAATTCCTTCCCAACATGATTTCTAAGTAAGTGATAGGGGAAAATCTCTGCTGTCTTGGTCAAGTGGAAAGAAATCTCAGTTGAAGCTTATCAGCAGTCTGAGTTATACAAATTAAATGGAAATCTTCCAAAGTCCAGAGCTGTAATGCTGATGATAATTTACGCTATGGAAGAATCTGCCAATTTTTTTTTACTTTTCATTGATTAATTGCTTTGCTTGTAAAGTTGTAGTAAAATAGTGAAAATACTGTCAGTAACTAGGTTTTGACTTCACTTTAGTTTCTAATTTAATCAAACAGAGAAAAGCAGCACTGAGAATCTGGAATCGCTGAATATTTGGTATTTGTCCTTGACAAATGACTTAAATGCTTATCAAAATAATTTGATACATTTCCTCTCTTCTTTTTAATTTCAGGCCTATCACAGTCTTTTCAGAGCAAAAAAAAAATCCTCTTTGTGCTGTCCTCCCGCCCGTGGCTCTCGACGCAGGGAACAATCTGAAAACTCAATAGATTTACACTGTGTAGCTTTGGAATATAGCTGTTTTATTTGTCTTTTTCATCCTTCATTTGAATTGTAGGAGTAATTTTCTACAGAAATAAGGATTTTCTCCACCATTTATTAACATTTTCATTGCATGTAAGCATTGTTTTAAGTATAGACTTAAAAACCATAAACTTCTCCTCTAACCACTAATGAGCTCTCTTATTTTACCAACCAATTCCAATTATTAAAAATTCTGACTGAAAATAAAATATATTTTAGGACTCACAGGTATATATTACAGTTCTTCCTCTCCTAGCAGGAAACTGTGAACAGGACATTATGTGCACTGTCATGCTGCACCTCATTTGACCCTTAACAAGGTACCTCATGATGTGCCCTTGTGGGGTTTAGTACGTTTAGTCTCCTTATTAAAAAGTGACACCTTCTCCTTGCAGACTTTTTCTCTTTAAGAAGGCATTGCTGTAGTTATTTGAGAATCCTGAGTTGTGGGAAGTATGTTTTTATTCTTCAGGTTATGGTCAGTGTGCTAGATTTGTCTTTGAACAAATGAAAAAATGAAAATCCAATGAAATGCCAAGCATGGATCTCCAGACCAGAATAGTTCTATGCTGTGTACCGTGAAAGAACTGAACAGGCTGCCTGACCTTACCTGCACTGCAGTATTTGTATTTGTGTGTGGCATTGTGTGTATTTTAAATGCTATCTTTTGTATCACACACACAAAAGGATAGAAATGCCAAGGTGAAAGCATTATGTAAATTGTAAACCTGAACAATGTGTTTGAATGTGCAGCCATTATGTGGGACACACAATAGGCAGCTGCACTGAGAGCCTATCTTACAGCTTTGACAATAGTCATCCTCATCACTAACCAAGGACAGTTGCTTGTAATCAGGAAAACTATCAACTGATGCTTGTACAGAGCTCACACAATAATTGTGTGAGTGCTGAAATTCAATATGTTTTCTCTACAGAAACCAATACCTATAGGGCTTATTACGAATGGTAAAGTCAGACATTACTGGGAATAATTCTGCAGCAGATCGAAGTCCAAAATCAATTTCAAAGTGTATAAGCTGTCTGTTCAAACTTTCTGTAGTCTTCTGGGACAAAAGTCTGTTTATTTACTTTGAGTCACAGTGTGAAAATGGAGATAAATATTACAAAAAAAAAAAGTTGTCTTTTGGGGGAGAGTCAAGAGGAAATCAAAAGGAAAGCTTCATTTTCCAAGATTTCAATGTTTCTATTACATTTTTCACAAGTTAAAAATTGAATTTTAAACTAACACCATTTATAAATGGAAGATATATTTTTAATTATGTCATACTAAGGCTTCATTTCTCTGCTGCTAATCATAAATCTAAATATAATGCACACTGCACTATAAATGTCAACAATAACAACCAGAGCAAACTTTAAATACAAGTACAAGCGAGCAGGTGAACATATAACAGTTTAAATGCTTTCAATACAGTGCGTGCCCACTTGATCCCCTCCAGCTCGTTTAATGTGCAGTAATAGGGACTAATGTATATGTAATAACAACTCTAAGTGAATAAGCAGCAGTCTTTCATGAGGCTCAGTGTTTCCCTCCCGTCTGTCGCCTGTCGATCTGTTCACCTGCTGAAGGAACATATGCTCAGGTGATGAGGTCGCCAGTGACCCATCTGTCAATGCACATCAAAGCCCCGGGAGGGAATCTTTAATCTAATATTGTGGTAATATGTCTTTTTTTATCGTCTCTAGCACTAACTGAGCTCTTTGGGACAGCGTTCTCCACACCAAATGTATATGCTCCCGTTTAAATCAGCATTTTTATTTGCCTGTTTGTTAGACTAAACATTTTAAATTGAAAAGTGCGATTTAAAACAATCAAATTAGCAAATCACAAAGGCTGCAAGTTAGGATATACATTATGCAACACGTCTGGGTTTAAACTGTTGCGTCCTTGTTGTGTGACAGAAATCCTTTTGATGGTAATCCATGTGGTAAAGCTCCATCACATACACATGCAGTGACTGTTTAACTAAAGCTTGACTTTAGAAATGATATCCCAATAAAATGCAATATCTGGTTAATGTTATTTTCAAATTGATCAGCACTATTTGTTTATGTGTGTGTTTGTATAATTGTTAGGACAGGTCGAACTGACATGCAGTGTTTAGTTCCACCTCAGCTTTAGCTGTCATTCCCATATCACAAAAATTTCAGGCACCATAAAGAATCTTTGACCCAACTTTACTGTAGTTTTTTAATAGTTTTTACCAAATTCAGGGCATGCATGAAACAGCAATGCAGATACTGCATACATACACACCTGTTTACTGTATAAAAATGTCACCTTCACCCCAGTTGCAGCAGATATAGCTTAGACTTTATCTAAGCCTGTATCAAAAGGGTAAATCTATGACTCTTGGGGAAGATGCAGTAAAGGAATGGCACACCTCTTCTTGATTTTAAGTCCTGAGACTGAATCAGCTTTCAAACCACTAAATCCTACACTTCCCATAATGCATATCTTTCTTTCTTTTTTTCTTTTTACAACCTCCTTTTAGCACATCTTTCAAACTTTCTTATCTTCCAGATAAGAAATTCTTCCCGAATTGATTTGGGATCATAAAAGAATTATCTTAATTATCTTATCTTATAAATGGTTGGACAGAATGGATTCCCATAATGAGTAAATATCTTCATGTCTAAAATCAGTGACATGCCCTTTTAAGTCAACATAAGATAAAATGGTTACTGCCCTGAAGTTCAGCAAAATTAAATTAGTTAGATATCATGTCCACATTAAACTGCTGTGGATCCAGAAGTCCCTACACAGGAATACAAACATCTATACACGTTATTAAATCTGGGATGATTGGATTGGTTAAAGGTCTGAATTTTAATATGTCATTAAGGTACCAAGAAATATCAACATATTTGACAATTTCTTCTGCAGCAAAGGAAAAAGTTCTAAACCTTTGATGTGGACAGTTAACAAGTCTGTCAATTGATTATCAGATGACTTTGAGTTATAACCCCAAAGAGCACGTACAGTCCACGCTTTTAGATGCTGATTCATTCTCACACATACGTAGTTATTGCCTTTGATCTTGTCTTGGCTTTATGACCTGCCTCCCTGCGTCCTCCTTGTGCCTGCATGAGACAGCACAGCGCAGCAGTTCTGGGTAATGGGCTGGAGCTGAGGGAGATGAGGGGGGAAAAGGGACTGACTGACTGTATAATCAGCTGCTTTCACTGTCCAGGAATAGGGGTGTTAAATCAACCTCAGGTGGCTGATAAAAGGATCTGGATTGAATCTCAGTAAGGTCCGCTCTCCCGCGGCTGTCTGCCGGCTCTGGCGCCCTCGGAGTCGCTTGGATACGCAGCCGCTGGCATCAGTGGGACAGGATCCTAAAGATTGATGAGGAAGGAGAAAGCCCTCTCTCCCGCTCGCTTTCTCCCTCTCACTGTCTTGTTCTCCTCCCCTTACTCCCCTCATCCCCCACGAGTCTCCCATGGGAGCAGCTATTTTGAGAACACAGGCACTATGTGTGAAAGGGAGTTAGCAGTTCCAACTATTACCTGATACACGATCCAAACACATGATGAGAGTGGCCGTTTTTACCTGCATGATAGGTGCACTTAAAGCAAAGGTTCAATGGCATGCCACCGGCTCTCCCACGTCTCCCGCGCCTCTAAAAACATTATTAACCCAATAATGAGAGAAATATTAATGAGGTGTGCATTGAAATCTGACTCTGGTGTTATAATTAGAGTGATTCTCCCAGTTGTAGAGTCCTGGTCCTGGACGGAGGCTTGTTCTGTAGCAGAAAGTGAGAGAAAATGTTGTTATGCATGTAGGTCATGTTCCCATCTCTGCCTTAATCAGTGGCTATATATAATCTGCTTCTTTCTTCAGAGAGACTTTTAGCTCGCTCCCCTCTGCGTTCTCTGCTCAACATCTCTATTAGACAAAGTGGACTGGGCCTAGGGGCCAAAGGCAGGATGAGAGAGGTCAGACAAGTTGTGCTTTGGGTTCACAAGAACTCTGTGGAAGAGCAGGGTTGATTGAAATAAAGAGGAACAGGCTGAAGAAGACAAACAAACAAAAATCCCCTTCTTACGGTGTTGCTCCAGCATTGTTACAGTGTCCACATTCATAAACCACACTGTCAGCACATGCAGACATGCATGCAGGAACTAATGAATATTTTCACTATCGATAAACCAAGGGATAAATTTCAGTGACTCTGTTAAGCTTCAGTTATAAAATGAAAGTCTGTGCAACCATAAAGGCCCATATAAACCTAACCAAACCTTAACCAGATCAGAGAGCAATTTTACTTTTGAAAAATATGATGGGACTGATAAATGATTCAGTTCCAGCCAATGAAGGGTTTAGGGATCAGATCAGAGAATGATTATCTTCCTGAAGGGTATTAGTGTTAATATTTTGTTATTTGATTAAAAGGGTTTAACAGACTTATGCCCACATTCGTTACAAAGTATATCTCTCCTTTTATTTTGTCCCTAGATAATAGAAAAGTCTACCACAAGTTTCCACAGTGACTTCATCAAATAGTTTGTATTATCCAAACAATAGTCCAATGCCTAAATGTATTTGATTCTGGTAATTGGTCATATTTAGCTAGTTAGCAGCTTAAAATAGGGAGCATGTGCTAAATTTACTGTCCTTCTCACTCCCACTGCTCACGTCCCTCCCATTCCTCTATCATGTGCATGAGCAACAATGTGCACAAGCACAGAGTGCACAGGATTTTACAAAATAGTGTCATATGGTCCGATCACAGCCACTTTGTTTCCCATTTACCGAGCCAGGGCTGTGTGCTAAGAACAGCAGATTTTTTTCCCCACTACGCAGCGCACAGACAGAATGTCTCAGAGAGTTCGTATCTCTTATCAGAGAATGTGGGCTATTTTTTTTCAAAAGGACAGATTAATCGATCATCAAAATAGATGCTGATTAATTTGATAGTTCACATTCATTGCAGCTCTTATCAGAATTATACACTCAAATTGAAAAAGCAACAAAGCTTTTACTCACTGGAACAAGTTAATTTTTAGTATTTGCCTTCAATGATAAATCATGTATATGTTATTCATGCTATGATTTCATGCTTTTTAAAAATACCCACATAGAGACAGCAGACAAACTGGCACACAGACTCACTTATTTTTCCATCTCGCACATCAGCATTGTTGTTTTGCGAGGTCTTTTGGAAACAGGTGTTTTTCTGCAACTCATAAGCTGCATTCGTCCATTCTTTGTGCTCCTCATGAATAGTTTCAAACATGTAAATGAGGTTAATTGTCTAACTTGACCACTGCTCTGCATGGTACTGTGAAATTGCATTAAACAAGTCAAGAGCGGTGAGTTTGGTGATAATAGAGAAAGCAATAATTTCAGACCTGATTTTGTCAAAAGGTGCCCTTAACTGCATTCTTAACTCAGCATCCGGTTATGTGTAAAGGGATTAATTAACCCTGGGTAGAACAAAGCCTGTCATGGTGGGACTGAAATAACAGTTTGAGTATTTAGTTTTTTTTTGTTTTTTTTTTTAAGCGTATTTGTAATATCTAAAGTATCTTTTGCTTTTTTAAAAATTCAAATGTGTTGTCATGTTGTGCCAGGAAATGGGACTGGCATAATATGGTTTCTAGCCTTTTGATTTGCTTGCCATTTGAGTAAATCTATATTTTTCTCATACTTTTGTTTTGGATGTATTGTGTTTACAGTTAATAATGGATAATAGCTAACAGAAGTGAGGAGTTGGATTACGTTCGAGAAAGTAATAAATGCCAATTAATTCTGGAATGACATACATTGTTTTGTTAATAATTCAGGATCCCTGCGCCAAGCTGAAACAGAACTGGGATGTAGTGCTGCATGGTTTGTAAGTGGGAATGTTCTCTCACACAAATCATCAGAGGTTACAGATTGTGGTGTTTTTTTTCTATAGCTGCCTGCTTTCAAATAGAATTAATGGGCTATTTTGCTGCCTTGCTGAACCCCTGGGGTCAAAACGAGTGCAGCTTGTAGGAAATTAGAAATATTCTTGCCTTTATCGGGCCAAGATGCTCTTGCAGCCAATTTCCCAACACAAGACTCTTTAATAGAAACCTTTCTAATGATAGCTTTGGAATTTAATTTAGCTCCAACACGGGTTCATTTAACACCTAAACTCATTTAAAAGGAATTAAACTTGCAAAGGATAGTGGTGTCTGGCAAGCTTAACAACCTCTGCTCTCTCTCGCTATTTCTCATTCTTCCTCTTACTGGTGTGGCAAAATGACCAAAGCTTTCTCCCAGTGCACCATGTGCTCAACACACATAGAAACCCCGAAATATCCACACATACTTCATGCTGACCTCTAGGTTTTACGGGGGTAAACAAGAGAAATTGGTGGATAACACTGCTGCGCTGTGTTTTCACTCACACTGCGTTTAACCTGCATCCATACTTCCATCAGTTCTCTTTCGGGGTGGAGCAGCAGCGCAGCATGTGTGCAAAAAAATCATCTGTCACATCATCAAATTGTTGTTGCTTCTGCATAAACCATGATGTGGGCACAGGAGTGGCAGCCGCATTGACAAGCTCCAGCAGTGGCTGTGATGATGGCAACACAAATAGTCCCACCTGGTCTCAGTTTGTCATTTTATGTTTGAGGAAAAATTTACTTTTACCTAAAGAGTCGTATTATCTTGTTTTCATAATGATTAGGTAATTAGATTTTTGTGTGAAGGGGAGGGGTTGACTTGCATTAAATACCGCATACACACTAAAGGAATACAAAAGTACATTCTAACATCCAACAAGACCTCATCTGTGTACAGAATTCAGACATAGATCTACAGTATGGTTTTTGAGACCCTTCCCTACACATCTCTCTGGTTACTATTTTTTCTGTCACAATCTTTCACATGCACTTTGCATTGACTTAACATTCCAGTCAGATTTTCAACAGGGTATGATTAATGATAGTTATCTGTTCACTGTTAGAGGATTACACCAGACAGACAGAAGTACAGTAAGTATGAATTATATCTGAATTTATTTGAGTGCAGCTTTCAAACTGCAGCATTTTATCCAAATAATGAATTACTTAAATTTACAATTAAATCAATGGTTTGCAACATGTAACCTAACAGGTGTTTCCAGCTGTTCCCCAGCCTCCAAATTAAGCTAATATTTCACACCATCAGTGTACCGGGTCTGTAATAACTCACAAAGTTTTTGATTCATTTGTTTTATTCTTTTATGACACCATTCATCTGAAAAAAGAGGCAATTTTGGCATCACTGAACAGTCCTTTATCCGTCTTCAGAGCAATCCAGCTTGAAAAGGCAGAACTGTCCAAACTCGTTTTCTGCTGTCACCGGACTCCAATTTTTTCCCTTTTATCTTTTTTCTTTCATCTTCTCTTCCTCTTTCCAGCTTATTGTTTAGAACTCTCTGGATGCCAGGTATAATGATTGTTTTTAATATTTGACTTGCAACAACAAAGCACTGAACACATTACAGACTATACAGTTAACACCAGCAGCTTTTTTAATCAGTGCAGTTTGTGCTAATGTTCTGCTCACAAAGTCTGAGCTGTAGTAGCAGTAAACATGACAGCAGTCATATAGTGGGACCTGTGTTCTCTTTGTATGCAGAAGCTTATTATGAAGATATTTCTTTCCTTTAATTGTCATCAACAGAACACTTGTGGCGAGAAGACTGGCAGATCTACTTGTTGTACAAGCAGGCTGGATTTTGTTTCATGTCAGCTTCCTTGTGAAAGTAAGCTGTAATCAAAAGCTGTCAGCGTCTCTGATCTTTCTTTCCACCTTCCACATCAAATACTGTGACGGAGTGTTTTAGCAGTGACTGCCAACTTTTTCTGACAAGAAGCAACAGGAGAATTTGTTTAGTACCTTTAAACAAGTTTAACACATCTTCTCTGGCAATGTAAAGTAATAGTTGTTTTGCTGCCTGCTTTGCAAATTTATAAAATTGTCCATGACATGTTTCCTAAACTTACTGTGTGATGGCACCCTTTGAGAAAGCTGAAGTAGTCTGTAGCACTCGGTGAGCTGAGTGGCCTTGGAGTGGTGGCACGCAGACTCAGATGAGTGAGGGCGTGTGATTGAATTTGGCATGCTAAGGTCAACAGAGTGAGAGAAATTTAGGAGGATGATGTGAAATTAGGTTAAGCTGAAGTCAGGGAAAGCATAGAAGAATGGAAAATTGGGAGTTTTCTGATTTTAAAAAAGAAAATAATGTGACAGTGGAAGGAAATGAGAAGAGATGGATGAGAACGCATGAAGAAAGAAAGTATAGTAGTTGGGAAAAGGCAAAAAGGAAAGTGAAGTGAATGAACATCTTTTTTTTTTTTTTAAAGAAAGAAAGGTGGGCAGCAAGGAGACAAGAAGATGATGCTATCTAGTAGAATTTCCAACATGTAATCTCAAGATGTTTGTATTGTGGCACAAAGAAGAACCTTGAATGACACACCATGTGCTGTACCCACAATGAGTGGGTTATTTTTAGAGGCTTGGCCCTTATCTCACTACACAGCTGGCAAGGGTTTGGCTTAGAGAAAAGGTAAAGAAAATGTTCTAATAACCTTCAATGTGCTGTGAAGGAGCACACAGCCAGGGAAACAGGACCTGGTACAGTTCTAGTGTCTGAGAGGACAGTCAAGGTTAATTGAGCATACCTTAAAAAATACAATGAAGTACACGAAACAAAGAGAGAAATAAAGAAACTTCAGATTGGGCCTTTCATATTGAACAAATTCAAATTCCATGTATGTGAATGTTTCACGGCTTGTGTGTATGCATGGGTTTCGCCTGTCTAAACCTGGGGTGCATATACCTACCTGACATTATAAATAATACCGGCATGCTTATTTATGTTTTCCATTACTGTCTCAAATGCAGCTCTAGGATACAGTCTCATGGCTCCCTGTTCACCTCACCTTTAAATATCAATTTATATGCAGACAGAGTTCAGCATATGTTTGAAAAAAAATGCAGTGTAGGTTTACTTGCATTTATATGAGTCAAGTCTTTTGTTTTCTTCGGTATCAAAATTGAACATGACGCAGTTGGTGTGTGTCATTCATGAGGCAAGATATGACAACTCTTAACCAAACAGAACTTTATGATTAGATGGCAAAAGTAAACAACATTATGACGACATCCTATTTTCTGATAATAAAGACACACAGTACATTATTTTGAAGGAGAGTGTGCCTCCTACGCAGCAGCGTCATCAGAGCATTACAGGAGAAAGGTTGCTGTGATTGTTTATTTACCTCAATTAAGCAGCAATTTGTAGTGACAACGGCAGTTATTAGTTTAATTATGCATTAATCTGATCTCATTACCACAGTAATGTTCTGATATTAACAAAGAATGAAACAGTCATCTGATCGTTTTTAGCTTTATTTTTCACTCTGTGCTTTAGTTTTACTCACCTGATCTGGACTGTAGGTATAAACCTGCCACCTACTGTGAGGTGGAGTCAAAAAAGTGAAGTTTGTGCTTTAAAACCTGACTTTAATTTTGCTGCTTTCTCCGTCAATGTAGTCACCTTGTGCAGTGAAGCACTGCTCCCAGTGCTCCTGCCTCACTTGGAGCACTTCCTGATAGTTCAGTTCTGTAAGCATGTCAAGCACCATCTGTGATGCACACTGAATCTCCTCCACTGTCCCAAAACAGTGACCCTTAAATTTGAATGTGATTGGGGGGATGAGGAAGAATTCGCAGAATGTGAGTAGGCCAGGTGGTGCATTTTCCATGTGCTGTGAGTGTGTGTGTCATGATGGAGTACCCAATTGCCTTTGCACTGAATGTTCTTTACAAGATGCCTCAGGAATATACAGTAGAACTCGGGCATTGACCCTAAGGGACGAATTCATGGTGCACAACTCCATGAATGTCAAAGAAAATGACGAGCATCCTCTTGGTTGGGCTGCTGACCTAATGTGCTTTTCCCATTATTGGAGACTGCAGGCTTTTCCACTGCATAGACTGCTATTTGATCTCTGGGTTGCAGCTGTAGACCCAACTCATGTCCATAGTGATGACGGTTGTGTCATTCAGGGCCTGCTCACTAAGATCCTTGGTCCACAAAACTGCTGGGCAGACCCATGGTGAAATTGTAAATGCAAAACACAACACATAATTTAAGTGGTAGTTACTGCAGCAAATGATTTCTCTCTATTCCCCAATCTTGTAAAGAGTCATTTAAATATCAGAAAGACCTTTAAATAAAACAACAGCTGCAGTTAAAATGTAGAAACATTTACAGACTGGCACATTTTATATGTGCTGAGGAAGCAATGTGTTTTCTGTTTACAGCTGTTATAAAAGTTTTTGTAAAGGGTAAAACTCCAGCAACAGTGATCCAATGAATCTACAGTGTTGTTGGAGTTTTGACCCTTTTTGTCTTCAAGACATTTGACCCTTTAAAGACGTTTTCCTTTTTCTATGCACTGTCAAAGTGGGTGAAGTTCTGCCAGAAATCTCTGCACTACAACAGTTTTCTTCAAGCTGATGTAGAACTGCAAGTTTGCAAAATCGCTGAAAAAAATACAATTCCATCAACAGAATATCATAAGTAATCACTCACAGGTTTACATTTCTGCACGTTGCAATTATGATACTAATTAACTCCATAGTAATGAATATTCCAAAGCAAGATTTTAAATAGAAACCTATATCTCAACTCAGTGAAACCACTTTAGTTGCCTTTTAAACTATCCCAAGAGAAATTCACTCCATAAAGTGTAAGGCATGAAAAATGTGCATGCTGCCATGTGGCAGAGCAGTGGTGTAATGATTGGTGTTGAAAAGTGACAGCTTTTACCCAACAACATATTACTGTACCTAACAGGGCATCATTTTGAGAAACTGTATAAACTCTTGACAGTGAGGAAGCTGAGGCTGAATGTTCTTTGACGCTGTGCTGATGTAATAACGAACCTCATAAACACAAGCTGCACTCATTAACAGTTGCCATTAAAAGTATGTAAGGTGATAGTCTAACTGCTTGACCTGAATTTGCCGTTTAATGTCTCTAGCTGTGCTAAAAAAAAAAAAAAAAAGTAAATGTCTGTGAGCCAAAAATGAAGTGAACAATGACTCTTCTATTCAACATGAAATGTCATGAAAGAGTGGAGATCTACTGAAGAATTAACCAAATATGTCTCTCAGATTGCTGCTGAACTTGCTGGTTGCAGATGGTCAACACTGTTTCATAATGGAGGACCAGCAAATAAATACAGCTGCAGCTTGTTCGATGAAATTTGAAGATGGTTATTGATGTTGTATTTGTGTAGCAATAAGTAGTTATTGTGTTACTTTGTTCAGCTAAGTATTTGGTCGTGGCTGTGCCCTATAATAGATATGTAGAAGTGATATAACTTAACACTTAAACTTAAGAGACTGGATTGCGAAGTAGCACTTAAAAAACTTAAACAATATTTATGTCCTCCTAATATTCCAGTGTTTTCTGTCTGCAGCAACTTTTTGTGAATGAACTGATATTCCCTGCTTGGTGAGGTTTTATTGAAAACTAAAAGTGATTAGCAGCCTGTGTGCTTGAACATACTGTACTGTTCTTTTGTTTTTGTTATATTACACACTGCAAATAAAAGCATGAACATCTGTAGACATGGCTTTCATTAAATATATTTTTGCAGTATCATTAGATTTGGGTGTGTCTTTTTAATTGACAAATTCTGGTGACACTGTTGCCAAGTGTTGCTCACTGTGAAAAATCTCCACAGTTACTGAATAACGGAATTCAAAGTATAAATAAATAAATAAATAAATAAGACAGAACCACAAACACAATTGGTGATTCTAAATTGTCTGTAGGTGTGAATGTGAGTGTGCTTGGTTGTCTGTCTCTAAGTGTAGCCCTGCGATAGACTGGCAGCCTGTCCAGGGTGTCCCCTGCCTTCACCCTAAATCAGCTGGGCTAGGCTCTAGTCCCCCCGCGACCCTAGTGAGGATTAAGCGATGTATACATAATGGATGGATGGATGGATGGATGGATGAATGGATGAATGGATAGAACCCCAGACACTTTCTTGAAAATTGTTACCTTCTAACAGACTCAAAGCCTTGATAAAAGGCTTCACTCACATTTGTTATCCTCTGTCAGACATGAACGGAGCTCTGTTTGTGGCCACGTCAAAATGACACATCTCTGTCTTGACATGAATCAACTGTTATGGAAGTACTTATGTTGATCTCAAGGCTAAGATGACCTCTCTCTGTCCTTGCAGTGTAAGAAGCCTCTTGAAATCTTGTTATTCTCACTTGAGAGTGGTTGCTTTCTTCACAAATGTATTTGCGTGGTGAGTTCAGGTGCCATATTTACTGAATAGAGAAGAGTGAACTCTCCAGATGATTGTTTCTGTTAAGCCTTCATTAGGCTTTAAAATCCCTATCCGGTCATTGATAAAACCCCTTAAACCTCTGTGAATCACAGTTATCTATTTAGAATTAGTTTTTTCCATTGAAATAATCCCTTCCTGCCTTAAGATGGCTCTTAATGAAGTCCCTGCCTCTTTCTTTACCCAGCCCTTCCCAATTACTGCATGTTCGGACCATAAATGGATTCTGAAGTAGAATAACGACACACAAAGTCTGCAAGTTAACAGAATTTATTCCTTATGTTTGTTATGTATGAATCCCAGAAATCAGAATCCTTTTTTTTTTACTTTGTCATCGATAGACTGCAGCTACAAGACAAAGATGTTGATGATAATGTCGTTGATTGCCTATTTCGCTCATGTTATGTCTTCTAGCATATAAAATCCTGCATATAAAGCTGTCTTTAAGGTAAAAAATTTGATGTACACCAAAGGAGTCCTTGAGTTTGTGGTTAATTTTACATTATTTGAATTATACATTCATCACGAAGAATGAAAAAGGATGGTTCAAAATGATATCAAAAGAAACATAACAGCAGTTGTCCTTAATCTTCTGCACTATGAAAACATTTATGTAATTAATAGTTTGCATTTGTGATCTTTTCTCTGCTATTATTATTTATTTTTGTCATTATGTTTGACTAATGTTTGGTTGGTGTGATGTAATTGCAGTGTTAAGAAGCTGTAGATGAGCATAGCAGACCTGAGAATTCCATACATTTCACTCTGTATACTGTATATGTGTTAATTAGAAAAGCCATTAATTTCTTGTTTGAGTGTATTAGACGTTTATTCTATGTAATTCCAGCAGAAACATGCAGATCATTATGAGCAGGGCCCGGGAGACACAGTGGGATTACAAGTATTAAGGCTTTACTGTGAAATTGTTGTGCAGCAACAAATCAAATGCAACACAATTCATGTGTTGATACATTTATGTGGCAGCTAATTTTTTTTTTTAGTATTTTCTTTCCTTAATCTCTTTCACTGTTTGTTTTTTTTTTGCCTTGTCCCTTTCCTCAACTTTTCCCCTCCTACTGTGCCTCCATGCTGTTGTTTAACTTACAGTAATATGAAATGATGCATTTAAGCTATATTTTTGTCTTTTGGTGAATTCTCTTTTCATTGGCAGGTTCACAAAGTTCTGTAAAAAAG
>NW_007577902.1:348959-349768 GCF_000690725.1 Stegastes partitus
GTACACATTAGGAAAGCATCTTTTTTCTTGCACTGTGTGAACCTTCATTCCTTGTCTGTGCTGAATTCCCACACTGGGTTGAACCTTGTTTATGAGTCTCGAAACCTAGAGAAAAGGTGTTGGCTAGGAGAGGTGAAATGAAGAACACTAATGTGGGGCTGGGGGTGGGGTTATCGTGACCACCAATGTATAGGAGTGAGTCCTTGGACACACGGAAGTTTTGCACAAACTGTTGCACCCTGAAAGCCGGTATAACTGTGTCCCACCAGTAGCACCACAGGAGTGAAAAACAGTAGTTTTATAAGTTCGGTGTACAGCGATATTTACACAGAGTGCACCTACGTGTGCTGTTTATTCTGCTCATAGAAAAGACCACCTGAGAAAAAAGGACTTAGAACGCCCTAGTTTACTCTTTTTAAAGACACCGGTCTGAGCACCGCAGTCACCACCAGCAGCTACCGCAGCCTGCTTTGTGGGGCGTTCAGAGAACATCGGTAAATTGTAGAGTTTATTGATAAGAAAATGTTCAGAGAAGTGTGAACAAATGAGAAAGTTGGTCACACTGGTAAAAAAGTTAGTCTGGAGTCCTATGTGGGCTTCTGTGTGGCGCGAGTGTTGTTAGGTAAACGGCTACATATGCAGTGACATATGGCGGCTCTATCTTGGCTCCTCGCCGATGGAAAAGCAACCAGTTCTTAGATTGGAACCAACTAAGCACTGGCCCTCGCACCAGCACGGAACTAGCACCTTGTGCTTCTTGGTTGAAAAGGGATATTAGAGACAGACAATCAAGCACACTCACATTCACA
>NW_007577902.1:350508-380022 GCF_000690725.1 Stegastes partitus
ATGTGTTTTAGACAATTTTTGTGTTTCTGAACATTTGAACATTAGTGTTACATACCATTGAACTGTCATGACTGCTGGTTAAATTCTGATTCAGTGGATTTCTAAAAATGCTATCCCATGACAACTGTTCACTACCACATTCTCATGCCTTTAAGTATTCCTGCTGCTTTTTCCGTTGCCGTACACCTGCAGTGAAGGTTTTATGTTTTTTTTTGGTTTTTTTTGCCCCACCAATACTTAGCCCTGGAGTCTTTCTCGAGTGGTATACTAAAGAACATCTTTTTTTCTATTTCATACTTTTGGCCTTGTAATTATTACACATGAAAACAAATTCTGAAGATCCACACAAAACTCAAGGCAACACTTTCAAAGCCATTGAAATATTACTGTGGTCAAAAGGACATTTTGACCAACTGGAACCAACTAGAGAAGTAAATTGACAGAGTGAACTGCAAATCAGATTTAAATTTCAAAGCGCTGCCTCCATTCCTGAGCACTCTATAATAAATAGCAGCTTGGACTGGCAGATTGGTTCTCCTTTGAGCAACAGTATAATCATGTACCATGGTTGCCCGGTATATTCATTTGAATATCAGAAGCCAACAGTGAAATCCAGCAGGTTGTTACACGTTATGTGACACTGATGGACGTCTGTTTGGCTATAGAGAGCTGCAGGACCATGATGGATACCTAACAGATTGTCTGACACATCATTTATTATTATTAAAAGTGGAGTCAGTGATCTAATCTGTTTCACTCAAAGCAAAATGTGTCATGGTACCATTTAATTCAGCACAAAGATAGAAAAGTCCTGGTGTAACAAGGGATGTACCAGAATCAAAATTTCATGCTACAATTATTGTGGTAGAAATCATCAAACATTTATTCGACACTACAAACGGCGCTAAAATATAGTCAAATTACTTCCCAACCTCCCTGAACTGTATGTTAGTTTAAATTTAACATCAAGCACAAAAAAGCAGATTGTTGTTCAAGTACAAGACAGCTGACTGGAATTTAGTGCAAAAACATGTCTATGTCTCTGGGATTTTGTCTCTCTCATATGTTCATATACGCGTTGATTTCTCTTGTGTGTGTCTCATGTGTGCTAATAGTTTTAAAAGAACCAGAGAATCCTGCACCGTTGATCGTTTATTCTTTTCACAGTGAAAGTGTAGGATCTGACCTTATCTATCTAAGAAGAATAAGTGAAGGAACTGTAGGAAGTCTTTCCCGCTGGGTATTAATAGTTACAAGGCAAAATGTTAAGCATAATAGCGGCATATCTACTATTCTCTAGACAATTATTAGACCACCTATCGTGTTCTTTTACAGAGACTACAGACTAAAGATTTTTCAAAGTAGTTAAATAATTGCAGCATCTGTTTAAATCATAATCCTTATAATAATTGCAATTGATTATGTTTAAAAATAGGATGTATTTGATGGTATAGTAACTTTTTCAGTGTGTGCCCCTGTAGCATGTTCTGTTCTACTTCTGCGTCACTGAGTCAGTTACTGACACTGTTTGCAGTCCTGGTGTCAGGTTAGCTGTTCATTGTCAGAGGTTGAAATTACAAAATATTGTCTTGCTTTTATCAGATCTGTCAGACAGCTTGTGTTCTGTTATCCTGAGTAGATCTTGCATCTTATCACATTTTGACTGTGAAGTAACATCGGGTACATCTGTTCCTTTTCCACCTGATAAAGTCACATAATGCTTCAGACGCATTTATTCTTTGCTGCACACATGATTTACAGTTGTTATTACCTTTAAAATCCAGTAGTTAAATGGCTGTGATGCTATTGAGGTCACATTAAAGAGAAAATAGCTTTCTGCTAATTTCCTCTATTACGTACACGTTAAATTCCTTTTCTTTTTCTTTTTTTGCACTGTATTTATAGATCTTTATCCCATTAAGAATTCTTACACTTGCCTATTTGTCTTTTTCCACAATTTTGTCACTCTACTGTCAGAATGCAGAAATTTCTCTGTAAACTAGAATTTGGTTCGTAGATGATGTGACTCCTATATTTGTCTCTGGCTTTCTCTTTCAGGGCCATTAAACTTATTATTGCTCTCATTAGGCTTTATTGTGATGTATTCTGATTTGCTTGTTTGGACACCACTGTGGCTTCATAAGTGCCCCATAAAAAGGCACCAATGTCAATGCCCTTTTGGCTTAATTGAATGGCACTTGTTGGTGGCAAAGGGTCAGATATAAAGAGTGCACACAGGGCCTCGTCACCGCTGCTCATGGCTTTATGTATGTCCCAGACAAACCCATTTTGCTTCCATTTGTTTTGCACTTGTGAATTATTGTTTGCCAATTCTTTCTAAAACTCTTCAGGAGATTGCATAGATTTGTTTTCCACAAAGCTGTCACCTCACATCTAACGGTGATTGCCACTATTGATTTTTTTCTGTTTCCAGCCTCAGGAGAGCACATCTCTGCTTATTGTATCAGAACCTTTTTTGTTTTAATAATTTAAAAAGGATTTAGAAGATGAAAACAAGGCTTGCTGAGGAGCAATAATTGTGGTCTTTGGCAGATGTCACTCAGGCATATGAGAGGATATCAAATGAGTTTTGAGATTCAGAAGTTTGTTTTTGTTGTCTTAAGTTATGAACTTTAAGATCAAGATATCATTTCTTCTTGTCTTTCAGTATAGTCCTGTTTCCTCTTCACAATAGAATCTACCCTGTGGTTTGTGTGTGGTACTCTATTAATAGAAACAGCAGACAGAGCAATGTTTGGTTTGCATAACTAGAACATTAATACAACTTTGATTAGCTATTGCGAGAGATACGAAAAACAGGAAAGCTTCAATTAATTAATATAAATTGTAAAAATGTAAAGAATATGTGTAAATTATATTATATGCATGTATTGTAGGACCTGTAAATCTTTATGCATGTGTAGTTATTTATACGAAAAGCAGATTCACAAACAACAGTCAAAACCACTATATAAGGATTACAGAATACTTGCAGACCTATTCTGGTTCATTAACTCCACATTCAGTGTGGTCAGACCACTGACTCAGCTGAGGCCAGTCATATCAGAGTTTCAGCCACACCCTTAATTAAGATAAATTAACATTAAGTCTAATTCAATTGAAATGGGTGAGTTGTATAAACATCGACCCTGGTGTAGTTTTCATGAAGAGGGAGACTAACTACAGAGATTGTACCACGCTGTAAGCATATTTATTTCTGCTGTAAAGTTGTACATTTATAGTTGCACTCCGGGGATTGACTTGCTTTTGGTGTCAGCCTCAAGTGGTCATTTGAGGAACTGCAGCTTTGGTTTTTAGCAGCAGGTTATAGCGATGGCACTGTCAGTTGATCAGGCAGACGGTACACTACTTGGGTCCAGACTTAAAAAATCTCAACCACAAGCAGGTCAAAGTTTTTAAATATGTTGTAAAATATTTCTATTGATGGAGTGACACGAAATTTGTGTAAAGGCACAATGAGGCTTGCCTGTGTTGTTTTATTGTGGAATGTTTCAAAAATGACTAAATGGACTCACATGAACTTTTGGACACTCTTTAATGCCTCCCTCAGGATTGTAATAACTTTGGTAATTCCCACACTTTTCATCCGGCACCATTTGTCCAATACTAAGACCAAACACAAGCTCATGACATTCCCCTCAGCCTCAGCTTTACTTTGTGGTGTTTTTCAACTGGCAAATGTAGGCATGCTGACAGACTAAACTAACATAATGAACACGGTAAGAATGCTGCTGAGAACCTGCTGAACATTAGTATGTTAGCATTGTGGTAATGTTAGCAGGCGGACATTAACACTTATCTCAATGCAAGCACTGTGTCATAGAGTTGTAGCGCACCAAGCGTTTGTTTGCTCTCAGCTGCATACTTATGCAACACTAAATCAATTTCCTTTTTGGTATATTGATCATTTCAATGCAGCTCACATCTATACTTTTTTGTGGTGCACTCCACCACATACAAAACATAACTTATTCTAAGTTAACTCAGGGGAAGGTATAATTAAATGCACCTATGACACCTGGTTCTGTTATTTGTACAGCATTTCCTTAAATGCATATGCAAAAAGAAGATCTGTGCACTTCGCTGATAGTACACAAAGTACGTCTCAGATGTTATGCCAACTGTGCTTCCAGGCTGGTGTGTCTATTTGATAAATAACATACACAGAAGGAGCAGAACGCATCTGAAACATGGCACACAAGACTTCGGCATTCTGGCCTTTATTGGGTAAAACTACATCCCCAGTTAGATAGGAAAGGATGCTTTGCCTAATTTTAATATTAGTAATATATATTTTGTCTGCAATCTAATCACTCAAAAAACTTTCCTGGGATAGCTCAGTGCTGGTGGAGTGACAACTATATCGTGTTGTCTTGAATGGAGATGAGGTCATTTTCACTGCGCACTATTCAAATAGTAGAAAGCCTTTGCTATATGAATCATTCAAGGCTTTCAACTGTTTGTTGAAACAGTGGCCCGTGAAGATTTCCTTTTCTCGTTTCTTGAAATTTCTCTTTCTCTCCTACTCATCCTCTTCTCAGCTGATTTGCTCCTTCATCCTGGAAATCATTGACATCCTTTTTATGAGGTTAGATGAGAGCTTCACTCACCCTTATCTTTAGTTAATGCTATAATGACAGATCTTTTAGGCTGACAGAATTCAATTACATAAACATAACGTTTTTAAAGCACTGTTATCTCCAGATGGATTTCTCCTGCTGTGGGGACATAAAACACTTACTACTGATAAGTAAGGACTCTTGGCATTGAAAGTTTGCTCTGCCAACAATCTGGTAAGTCTGAAGGATTATACAGATGGTCCTGACTGACAAGTGAGCTTTTTCCTTGAAGCAGCCTTGACTTGAGTGCCAACCATTGTTCCGTCAGAAACTCATGAAATGACTCACCTTACATTTGTTGATACGTACAAACAACACTTCAAACCCAGATTTGTATTCCCGGTGCTTGAAATCACTTAATGCAGATAGTAGTTGCTTTTCAAGTATTTGTCCAAGTCGTGGACTGAAGTGGTTGAAAGGAAAGGCTGTGTCTAATCACAGAAATGTTCTCCAACATGGCACTTATAAACATAGAAAGCTGGTTACATTATGTTGCTTGTCAAGATGTTTCCACTGGTGTATTTCACTTATTGATGTGAAGTAGGTATGCTGCTTACCATGTTTGCCATCCAAGTTTAAAACTTGGTATGCAAACATTTGTTAGTATAAACGAAAAGTTCAGCTGCGGGTGATGACAGTATTATTGGTTTCAGAGGTATTTCATCCTAAACTAGTATTTTTCCAACGTTATGTTGAACAAATTACATTTTGGGTTGATAATGGTACAAGACAAGAAGTTATTTTATCATTTTTATACTTGAAGATATACCTTGAGATATTTCACTGAACACTTAATGGTGGCACAACAGGGAAGGTTATGGGATCACCTAAGTTAGTAGGGGGACCATGAATCCAATAGTTGATTTGCCCAGTTGATTTGTGTGGTCCAGTGGTCGCTTAAGATTTACATTAAGTACGAGAAATACCTCTATGAAGATGTAAATGTACATGTTTTGGAAAGAGATGACAGATAGGGTTTAAAGTAGTGAGAAAGAAGCAACATAACAGAATAGAAGGACTAAACCCACAAGGCCGTATAGCTGTCGGTGTGCATGCTGTCACAAGGAGTGAGAATAAAGGCCACATAGATGAAGGTGTAAATGGGTGGTAGCCCCTTCCTCATAGTCAAGCTGTCTCTGTGGGCTGCTGCTGGCACTGTTTGGCCTTCACAATGTCACTGAACCATTTCTTTCACTGGGAAATGACTCTCCTTGGACCACAGTAACAAGGCAACCAAATGTATTATTTCCTCCCAAGGTCATTTCATTCAAGGTGTTATACATGCAGCAAAACACCTGGTGCACAAGGACATTAGTTTCATCTTGGGAAAAGTCACAGAGTGCACAGCTTTTAAAGAGTACTCGCGTTTAATGCTTGGATAATGTATTCCTCATATTCCCACATGTCTGTGTGCACAAGCTGACGATAAAGCCTGGCACGTCTCATCGTGTCCTGCTGTTGAATCGTGTAAAAAGCACAATGACTGTTCAGCATTTTTTTTAAGGTCTTTGTATTCTTTGGTGGCTGTGACAAACTGTACAGCAGCTGTTGATGGTGTGTTTGTCAGAACTGCCGCAATAGAGGGAAAACTCACTTCAGACTTCAAAGAATGCATTAGCACCATTGCTCACATGTTTCTTTTGCAAGAACTGAGGTCAAGTCTGAATCACTGTGACATTTGACTCTAAGTGCGCATTCTTGCTGTCTTAAACATCTTAGAAAATTGCTTCCACAACTATAATTTCAACATTGACAGCAATAACAGCATTTCTGCTGACAGTGTGTGAAGTGTGTCAGGCCAGAGGACAAGCCCTTTAGGATAATTTTAGACATAGAATAACTGTTTTAATGGAGTTACAATGCATGTATAGACTATTATACAAATGCCAGTTTCTTACAGTCAATGTGCAAAACATGACACGAGGACATTGTAGAATTCTCCCTTTAATATATTTTGTCTTTATAACATTTATTATTTTAGATCAAATGTGCACTTTATCAGATGCATAGGTTTCTTCTTCTTTCTTTCTTTCTTTCTTTTTTTTAACCATAGTTTATTGTAGATTTAAATTAGATGTCATTATTAGCTCTTATTTCATTTAAAGCAGACTTTAAAGTCAAAATTGGAATTTTACCAATAAACCAGTATTTTCAACTGTTTGGCCATTTGCCACTAGTAATATATGCACATACACATATTTCCTCTTCCTTATTACATGAAATGTCAAGTCTCTCCTGCAGTCGAATTAACCTGTTATGATGTTTACTGTTATCTTGAGGGGCCACTGGCTGATACAGACATGAAAAATACAATATCTTCTAATAAAACTGTGAACTTCATCCCTTATCAGACTTGGACGATGATGGGTTTTCTCTCTGAGACAATAGCCACAACCAGAACAAACAACAATCAAGGAAATAAATGTGATTTCTGCCCACATGGATGATGTGAAAGTAGGTGCCTTGTACAGCAATTAAAGCCAAGTGAACGCTCATAAATTGACACAGTGTACTGTTTTTTTCCACTCTGTCGAATAAATTAGCCTAAGTGAGTAGGTTATATATGCTTTACTCTTGCTCAAACTCAATAATATATTAACTGAATGAATTATTTCAAAAAAGGAGCCCATTATGTGGCTATACAATCCTTTTAACTGTAAACTTAAAACTAGGATCAGTCTGAAAAGTGCACAAAACATCAGCACCTTCAGTCCTCAGTGAAAGTGTAGTGTAGTGTAGTGTAGTTGATTTTTCTGTAGGAAAATGAGCATCTCTGTTTTTTTTTATAATCTATGCAATTTCTCTTCTCATTGGGAGACGCTGCTGAACAGCAGTTACTATCAACACTGAGGTATTTGTGTACTACATGTGTAGGGAAGTGGCCTGGTTGGATTTTCAGTACTCCAAAGAGGTGGTGTACCGAAAAAGTAACAAAATAGTAGCAGATTATTACGAAAGTTAAGAAAAACAGGCTGCAGAGTAGATCATGGCTTTACCTATGATATTGTCTTGCTTGAGGATGACTGTTCTGAGTGGACATTCTCTTTGATAATTTCCTAATGCGTGTCCAGTTCACTTCTTTTGAGGTTGGAGGTCCTCCGTTGTGGCGTAAATGGTAAATCAAACTCAGTCATATACACTAAACTAAAGCTCTCTTCTGTTCCAACAGGCTCTGTACCTTACAAAAATTCCACCTGGTAAATACATCTAGCTGTAGTGTTTAATGAGCATCCTGATCTCATTCTGTATGTCTTTAGCTACATGCAAGTTATGAATTCTTGAAATGTCTTACGATACTCTTCCCTTCAGGAGGCCTTGGGGGTGATCATGGTGTTATTTTTTTGGCTTTGTTTAAGCAGTGGAGAAGAGACTGCTTGCAGGTGTTTTTCCGCTGTGCCTGTTCCTCAGGTTTGTACTTCGTAAATTCACTGAACTGATCAGCTCTTGAAATGGGTTGTTAAATTTGTAGTGCTGAGAGGTATGTGATGTGGCTCCTCGTCTCATGACCGACAGTGATCAGTCTTTAAAAACAACAACTTTGTTATTAGTTTCACTTTACAAAGTCTCCCCTCCGCAGACATATTTGTCATTCTTTTACGCTCACCGACTTCATTTTTGATGCGCGCTATGTGTGCACCCTCACACTGGGGACTTGATGTTAGCATTTGTCAGGATGAGCACATCAGCCTGCAAATCACTTTTGCTCTTTTGGCCATTGCAGTATTTCATCTTAAACCCTTTCTCAGCTGATACTGATGATATGCCATCATCACTGTGCATCGCCACTCTAGATGGTCATATGATGGCAGAATAAAGTCTGTAAAATGCCAACACTATATGACATAGCACTCTAATCATTTACTTTTTGTTTAATTATCCAATCACGATTACTCCACTTTTATCATCTTTGCAAAACCAGAGAAAGTGTAAGTTTATAACAAATGGGTTTTTAATAAAAAAGTTTCTCTTCTCTAATGCAAGTTCCCAAAATTATCGTGAAAGCTGCTTAGTTGCAATGGCAACAAAGACTGGGTTTTATTACTGGTGTTTCCATTAGTGGACTTCTATGTAGCGTTCTGTGTACATTATGTACTTACATGTGTGAATTTCAGCGTAATATCTCAAATGGAACACAAGAAGTTGGGTTGTAAAATTTGACTGCGATTATCACCAACCAAAATAAAGATTGACCTTGCTTTTATTTTCATTACATCGTTGCAAATAGCTTTTCTCCAACAACAGTATGGTGCAGTTCGTGAAAAATAAACACATGTATTTGTATACCGCATTGTTTTTTGTTCCAAACAACTGCAGCTTCCTCAGTCATCAAATGTAAAAAGTAGTTGATATTTTCTCCTATTCCGCAACGTAACTTGGAAATTCTCCAGCATTTTACTCTTTTTCCACTTTTATTTTATTTTTCTAAGTTTATTGTCCAGCCCCTCACAGTGCACTGCGTGTTGCCAATATTGTCGGCGTGTGAAGCACTCATGCACTCAAAATAGCACGTATAAGTTCAGAAGGCAGTGACTTGAGACACTGGGATAGTATCTTTGGCAAATATTATTGGCAAACTTATTATTTACTGCCTTTTCTCATGGTAAAGTAAAGAATAATGCATATATTATACATATGTTACAATGGTAAACATCTGAACTGCAATATACTAGAAGGAAGTATCACTATTATATTACATGTTGTTAATTAGCTGTCTAATAAAATCTTCCAGAAACTTTTTTCCTTTCAGCCACAAAAGAAATTCGATAGTGGACATTAAAAAATGTGAAGCCTGCTATCGTCTGAAATTAACAACCCCTTGTTTCAAAACATTACCATTTGTAAATCTGCCACTGTTGTAAATATGTGCTAGACTGCTGCACTTAAAAGAGAGAAACATTAACTAAGGGGGAAAACCGTCAATAACACGAGGATCCCAAACTTCACAAACTAATTAGAATGACAAATGTAAAAGTTGAGCAAGACTGCGGGAGATTTTAATCAAGCACAGCATGTACATGTAAACAAACCTCAGAGAAGAGATTTTGTCAGCCAAAATAAGCTGTTGGAGTGTACATTGGCTTTTTGTAAACACATTTCACAAGATTAATAGTTTTTAAGTTCCAATAACTCATGGTGATCCCAGGAAGACCTCGCCATTGTGAGGTGCTGTCTGTGCTTATACTTGGCTGCATACATCTTGTTAGCACCGAGTCAGACTGGAAGAACCAGGGCAGAGGAGTCACCATGGAGACGAACCGACTCGGTTTAAATTGTCTCCAGTGGCCTTTTCTCTTCTGTCATTGTCTCCTCAGACGAAGCGGCACACAATGCTTCTTCCCTTGAGCTGTCAGGAATGTGTTCCTCCACTGTCCTCAACACAACAGACAGGCTGTCTTGTTTGGTGCTCTTTCTGGAAAGCACTGAGACTGTGGGAGTTTTGGCTCAGATACAGTTTCACCACTGCCATAAGAAATGGTCTTTGAGATGTTTTTAACAAAAAAAATGGGCATTACTAGGTAAATTTACAGGCAAGTGATCCATCTAAACTTCTTAATTGTACTTCTCTGTATGAGCAGGGCAAGGTCTTACAATTTAAAACCACTTGTTGAGAGTTCTGGCTTGAACCCGGGCATGTATCAAGCCAATTTTTTTTTTTTTAACCAGTACCTCACAATGAGATTATGCTGTAAAATGAGGCTGCCTGTTTCTGCATGCCTTTCCAACATCAATTACAACAGGAGACTGTATAAAGGGTACCCATTTGAGCAGTTTTCTTGTGCTGATAGCCATCCGTGAGACTCAGGTGGATATTTAATAAGAATGCTGCAAATTACTGTCAGAGGTGCAAGTTTACAGATTGCAGTTTTTCACTTTAGCAAGATTATAGCTGTAAATGAGTCCAACCGTAGTTCGTCTGGTGTGTTAACTGATGTGTTTCCTGTGACTGAACTGGAATACTGATTGTGGGAAGCTATGTCAGGATGCAGTTTAAGAACTTAAAGTCAGCCTTAAAAAAAAGTCAGTGACTGAATGAATTGGGAAAAAATCAATAGGGAAGATTTTTTTAATAAAATCTAGACAGGACAATATGTATGAGTAAGAAGAAGAAAAAAAAGCTAAGCAATAAAATAACAGTACACTTATATAACAAATTATTGTAGGCTGAGGCTACAGCTTTTAAGTCCACCCTTTTTAGCTCATGTGCTCAGAGTATACACACATGAAAGGACAGTTTTCAACAAACTCTCTCCAGAAGTATAATTACCTGCCTCAGTCATATTGCATTGAAGTGGTAAAATACAAGCACGAGGCTACTGAACAAAACAAAAAATCCAAGCCTGTTGTGTGTTCTCTTTTGTGGTGCTGAGCTACTGCAATGTAACATGGTGTTTATTTTAATTTGCTGCAATAGTCATTTCTGCTGTCAGGTGTTTTTATGCCTCTGCACCAGCGACAGTCACAGCCAGAGGCGTTGTTTTTTTATTAATTTTTTTAATGCTGTCCATCCATCCCATTTACTCAAATGTGACCTCTCTAACATCTTTGGGGACTTTCTTTAATTTCGGCACAAATCATGACTTGGACTCAATGATGAACTAATTGGATTTTATGGAGTCAAAGATCACTGTGACCTCACAAAATACATGTTTGGCCATAACTTGACAATTAATTTGCTAATTATGACAATTTTTTTTTTACACAATAGGATACAATTATCAAGAGTTGACATTTTATAACCACAGGGTCAAGGGTCAACTTCACTGTGACATGAAAATGTACTGCAAAAACACTTTTCTGTTCATTATTCAATGGCATTACTTCGGAACAATAGATGAGGTTGTGACCATATTTTGCATTTGGTTCGATACAGAATTGTTGACATTGTCCTTGGTGCCCACCTTTTAAATTATTTCAAAGTCTTTACCACCTATATTATCTCAACAGACATAGGGCTTATCTTATTTCACGAATTGCACACCTTTGATTCTTGTTCTCAAATTTAGTATATATTTACTTACAAATCAGTTTACAATGTGGCAGAATGTGACAAGAATGTACGTATGTCCTACATTTTTATGTCTTTATTTGTGCGGTGAAGTTTGAAAGGTCTCACAAAATAGTGAGAGGACATCTATTCTGAGAAGTGTGCGGAGAAGACTTCGTTGAGTACACATAAAGGGCACACCTGTGCATCCTGACTCGTAGCTCCTCCAGCAAGCCTACTCGATCCTCTGTCCTCGAGATGCATTTTAGAAAGTCCTTTTGATGGTGCACCGAGATAGATTTATGGGTCATGGGCCAGAGGGCGGAGGAGACAAGGAGATTGAAATTAGCAAAATGAGATGAGTCTGCAGATGTAAACTGCAATTTCTTTGGTTGGCGGAGGCGCACAGCTACAAGGTGGTCACTCTGATTTGGTTGCTGATCGTTTCAACCCGGTTGTGTTTTTAGATGCAATTTTATCAACATTGATAAATAAGATGCAGCCGCTGTCACCCAATTCCCTCCCGCCAATTACAGTACAGATAGAGTCTATCCTGGCAAGGAATGGTAAAAGTATCTCAAAATTCTACTTAAGTATCATTCATGACTACATGTACTTTCCACTAATGAATTCAGAGTCTGCAGCACCTGGGCCACTTTCGTTTAGTTTGTTGGGATCCCCATTAGCTCCAGCTTAGCAGCAGCTATTCTCCCCAGGATCCACAAAAAGCTTTACAGTTTGACAAAGCGCCGTAACAGATGACTTACACACAAGTAGGAGCATTTAATTTGTTTGTTAACAAAATAAAACCATTTGAAACATTCAGATGCTTTATGTCCATCATCGTGCCTCTCTTTTAGATCCCACCCACAGTATACAGTGCTTAGATGTTCCAAACAAGCCTTCTAGTGTTGTTGATCAGATCATCTTTTCTCTCTGCTTCTGAACATCTCTAATTCACACGCCGCAAAGTATCAGCAGCCAGAGATGAGAAACAGTGGGACCATATTGTGCTAATGATTGAGTGGCTGACGATGATGGCTCGGCCCCTTTTATATATGAGCCACAAGATGACCACTTGAGCACACTGAATGTACCAGACTTTCAAATGAACTTATCAAACCCACCGAGCAAAACTCTTCACCCGTCTTAATGTGTCTTTCTGTCACTCTCGCCTCCCACTCTTTCTGCTCCCAATTCTGCATTTAGACCCAATTTACTCTATCAAATAATGTATCACCTATTAGAAAAATACACGCTACCTGATGAGTCATGGTGCAACAGACTCTCATTGCAAACGGATGAAAAGATAAATCAGCTGATTTTCAAAAAGACATTAACTCTGACATTTCGCCTTTTAGAAGCACCGCTACAAACAGCAAGTAAATAACACTGATTCTAACTGATGCCACAGTCATACGTGTCTTCACCGGGGCCATGTAGTATGCGGTGCAGAGAGCCAACTCTCTGATACTGCATGTACTGGGAATTACTTGATGTGATTTTACTTGAGGAGAAAAAGTTCCACGTGACAATGCCTGATGTTGCATTATAACAGTTATCCAGAGAAGCGAGTGGAGGCTGTTAATGATAATGACTCTGTATATCATCATCAGTGATTGATGTCCACCCACATCCAAACAGGTGGCATCCTGCAGGCGCGGCAACCGCAACCTCATCAATAACATGTTTGCTTGCCAATATTCTGCATCCGAGTCTGTCATTTTGAAAACCTTTCCTGTGCATTCAGATGCGTAGATAAATGGAAAGATTAGAATGTGTGTGTGTGTGAGTATATTCGTGCAAATCTTATCGTAAATCAACAGTATGGCCTCGGACCTAAGATGTTAACACAACTTAGCACAAATTAGGACCAGAGTCAGGCATAGATCATGGGCTATACTATTGTATCATTGCTTTATTTGATTCTAGATTGAACACAGTCTGATTATTTGAAAGTTTGAATATGGAGCTTTTTTTTTAACATAATGTACATAAAAGTGTAGTGTCAGCGTTTTAGTTTCTACACAGCCATAAAAGTCCCCACATTACACTCATTCGATTTTCTTTCACGGAATCAAAGAAAAGAACTAAACGTTGCAATTAAAACATAATGAAACAAAACAAGAAATAAAGTGCAATCAGGGCTTCAAACTAATAACAATAAAAGCACTGCAGCAGCAATTTGAGCTAGTCTTATTCAGGCTTCCACAGCACAACAAGTTAATAGGTCCAGTAAAAAACAATAACAGGGCAAATAAAACAGTTGCTTTGCTGAAATGGATAAAGAGCAGGAGGAGCTGATTGCAAGCCAGGCTGGATTGTTTTGTTCTGTCTCTATCAATACAAGTAAATGAAAACATGGTTCATATATTCCAGCTTGTACTTGTATTTGGCACTTGTGGTGCAAGCGAGCTAACTTCCCCTCGGTCTCTGCTGCCAGCTGACACCTCCTTGTCAAAGTGCAGCCAGTTCGAACACGCAGAGGCCCCTCACTATGTTTTATAGTAAGATAATGAGAGGTTGTGTTTCTGTGTAGCCTTTTGATCTCTTCCTTTGACCAGTTTCTAAGCTCACAGTTTACTTACTGTTCAGTCATTACGGACTCACCAGTTTGGAATGTCCTGTATTTAGTTAGTTTAGATTTCCCCCCCAAAAAATCAAATTAGCTGGAAACCATGTACAAGGGAGAGATTCAACAGCAGCAACCATGAGCAGTCCATATCACCTGATTTTTTATTTTTGATTTATTTTTTTTGTTCCAGCTTTGACAATGTATGCTGATTTAATTGTGAGAGCTAAAAATACAGTAAGCACCTGGGAGTATGTAGGTGATAACAGGAGATGGATTAATGTGTCTGTTTTTACTGTATTTCCCTTGACAACTGTGCAGAGGGAAGGTCGGGTATGTTTCAGCACTATCACCACCTGAATTGGGCCTTTGTGATTAGGGAGACTTTGTTGTCTGTTTCATTACTTGATATGCAGTTAAAATGACGTCTGCAGTCAAGTAAGATATCCAGTGCTATGAACAGAAAATTAAAAATCAATGACTGGCTGAAAAAACTAGATGAGCTTATTGACAGGTGAAATACAATATCTAGGTTATGGATAATATTACAGCTGCAGCTAATATAATCCAACAGGGGTTTTGCACAGAGATGTTAGCTAGAATGAGCTCAGCTTTAAGTTTTTTATGGTTCATCTGTATATTTTACGCTTTTTTAAAATATAGTTCCTTTATAATTACATTGTGCAAGCTTTAAAATTGCAGAAATATTTTGAATAATTTCGGAAACAATGTGCAGTTTTTATGTAAATACGGCTAAAATGAGGAAAAGGATTTTTTTTTTTTTACAGCATTGAACCTGTATTGTGTGGTGTGTAGGGCTGCAACTAGCGATTATTTTAATAGTCGACTAATCTGTCCATTATTTTTTCAATTAGTCGACTAGTCACGATTATTTCTGTCATGCCCACCCATGTGCTTCCTGTTGATGCAGCTCTTTTTATAGGCTCCAGTGCAAGTTTTACCCCACTCTCTAAATTTGCATCCCATGAATGTTACCCGGATTTTCAGTCTGTCACAATGTAATGTCCTAAAGTAAATTAAAAGAATGACTCCTCAACCAGTTGAATATGAAATTTAAGCTGAACAGCTTACTCTTTCTCTTTTTACACATTCAAACTCTGCTGTATTGTCCTATCCATACAATAGAAAATTTGCCTCAAAAAGAAAACAAAATAAACAAAATAATTTCACTGTACAAAATAAACTGCAAGAGCCTGTCTTTGCTTTCAATTTCTAAAATGGCAAAATCAAAACAGAAAATTAGGCTAAATTAGTTGTCACAAAATGTAGGCTACCACAGCACAGCACATGCAGACTAAATGAATTCATCCATTTAACTGTTTCAACGTTACAAATGAATGATGTTATGTATTTATTATTTGTTACCAAACAGTATATAGGCCTAGTCTGATGCTTCACCCCACAGAGCTAAAACCTGGGCTAGGCAGGCTAAGTTAGGGGAAAAGTCAGATACTTTGGGATTAACTGTAACCATGTTTAAGCTGACCTCCGGAGACACGCTACATTTTCGTGATGCTAGCGTGTGCTGCAGTCATCTTAATAAATGATTATGTTTGCAGAAGCAGAGGGCTTCTTGTTTTGTGTCTTTGTGATCTTAAAAATGGTTACAGTTAATGTTAGCACTGTCAGGGAAGCTGTACACTTCTGTAATTCGGTGTTCTATTGCACTTAACATGTTAATTTTCATGAAATGGCCTCGAAATGATGAATCTCATCTTGAAGTACATAGCCCGTTTCTCGCAAGGTCAACAAAAATACACACGGTAATGCTAATTTACCATCCAGAACGCTGGGAGCCATGACTCTGGGGTGGCTTCCATGGCTGTCGTGCTGCCGTGGTATGACAACTCTGCGTGGCAGACTGCACATTTCACCTGATTTGACACTTTATTTAACTTGAAATATTACCAAACTTTACTTTACTCTGACCCTGCTCAGCGTGCACCACCACCGGTCTTGAGCTGTTCTTCGTTGGTTGAGAACACAGACGCTGCAAACAGTGACAGTGCTGCCCCCAGCATTTGTTGTGGTGTGTTGCAGTCATTTGTGTAGTGTTGGGACTTCTCATACTGCCTGGAAAGCTATGGTTGGTAAGGACAGTGTTAAGATACCTGGCGCAGTGTTTTGTTATCAAAGCCCTTACAGGACGTTGATAACACGATGTGTCGACAATGAAATTTTGCGTCGACAGATTTTTATTGTTGACATAGTTGACGTTGTCAACTAATCGTTACAGTCTTAGTGGTGTGATGCAGTTCCTCTGCCCCGTTTCACGCAGTGAAAGATAAAATTGTAATACAACATGCCATATGTGGCCTAAATTTCATTTCAATGCGGCTGTGCAGTTGGTACCCCACCAATCAAAACTCATGTTGAATTCCATCAGATCAAAGACAGGCAGACGATCTCAGGGGCCGTTTTTGGATTCAGCCGTTAGCAGCTGGAAAAGAAACTTCCATATGACAACAAATACAGTTCACAGAGTCATGATAGAACCTAAAACTCAATGGAAACTGAAAGCCTCATCGGTATTAATTAAAGTGCTGCTGCCAAATAGGCCATCTGTTAAAGTGAGTTTAACTCTGTAATGGTGCAGTGCTACATACGCTATCATGCTGTTAGCACAAGGCTTCGGTCCCCTGGGCTGCAGGCAGAGGCTGAGCCAGATGAGTGCCTGATCACACTGCTCGGTGATCCTCCAGGGATCTTCATGAACACGGAGTTCAGTGTGGTCTGAGTTTCAATGTGCATTCATCCTTGACTGCTTTCACCAAGTGCCGTGACTATTCACAAGCTCCACGTGATCCCATAGTGGTCACATCAGACGTGAAATTGGGTTTCTAATCATGTCTTCTCATACTTTTCTGTAATATCACACAGCTGCACATTCTTTAAGAAGTAACAAATGCTGCGAAATATGTGCACACACTCAACCTAATAGATAAGACTGAAAATGAAAGCGATATTACAGAATAACAGTCTCAAAAATGCTGTGTAATCTGATATATAAAATGTACTGTACGCTGCAGGCCAGTGGAAGTTATGCCCAGCTTCTGAATAATAAATATGCCAGGCTCCAACTCCAAAATTTTAAAATCAGTCTTGTTGCCCCATTTGTGTGCTGCCAAGAGGCTGCATAGTATATTGCCCAGCTGCTTAAATCAGTGTGCAATAAAATGTGCTCAAGTGAAAACCCAGCAATAACAATTAAAAGACAATGTTCTGCTCAAGGCCGGCCAACTAGGTTCTTCTTTTCCTATTGAATACCAAATATGAGCCTAGAAATGCTGTAGGTGTACAGCAGGTATTTGCTGAGACCATCATTTCTGATCTGAAGTTTTCTTGCCAGTGAATACTTGAGGAGAACTTTCTTTCTTCTTTTGACGAGTGAAAAATACAGTTTTAAATACTGCAACTCAATTATCATTTTTTCAACCAAGGTGTCAAGTCAGAACATTTTTAATTAAAGCAGAACATGGCCAGGGTCTGTGGTTCTAAACTACTGTGACTAAAGTTTTTAAAAGAAAGCGTGTCTTTTAAAAAACTTTGATACTGTGGCTTCCTGCTTGCAATTAGTCATGTGTTTCAAAGAGAAAGAGGAAGATCAGAAAAGGCAACATCCCTCTGAAACATGAAAACAGAATCCAGAAAATGAAGTTTGAACAAGACTTAAAAGAAGCTAAAAGACAATTTATGATATAAGCAGAATCAGGTGGAAAACATGAGGAATATAGCATTTTTGTCGTCGTCGTCGTCTTCTTCGTCTTTTTTTTTTTTTACACAGGACCAAACTCGGTCTAAACATGGCCCGAGATTTTAAACCTTAAAATTTCTCACAGTTGCAGATGTTTTATCTTCGATCACAATAACTGTGAGGTGAACAGAAGTGTGTTATTTACTTTACAAAGTAAGGTGTCAATAAGTGTTCTTGGGATGTGTTTGAATGACCAGTATAGTATCTTGCTGGCATCATGATGCAGTTTACATACATTGATAGTGCTGCAGTACATTTCTTTAATTCAGGATGTATTTTGCAGTTTCTTCATTGCATGAGAAATAAACAAAGTTTTATCTCATGGCCTTGGTTTCCAATGTTTACAATAGCACTGTCTTTATTTGTTGGCATGAAGAATTTAGGGGCGTGTGGACCTTTTTCACACATTAAGTATGCATACACTCTAAACACTGGGAACTAGAGATATTGGAGTAAATACTTTCAGTTAGAAAGTTAATAAATTTGACCGCCAAACTCCACGGGGGCATGTCTTGTATTAAAAGGAAAAAATGAATTGAATTCCGAAAAGAGATTGGCAGGTGAAAAAAATGGAAAGATTATTTCCCCTTTGACTTCTACCTCCTCTGTACAATGTGTCCTGAGATTGATTTCTGTTTCCCTGTGTATACAAGAGAAAATAAGTTTATCGCTCATGCTCTGCATTCACTAGAGCCTTGATCTCGGTGCACTGTGTTGCTAGGTTTTTCATTTGCCCAATGGAAAGAGGTGCAGCTAAGTGGCTGGATGTAATTTGTTGAATCTGCAGTTCTTCTGCGCTCTCTATTTGATTGCAATAAACAAATGTCTCTTTCAGCCACTGACAGCTGGACTGCAAAGACGCCCCCAGACAGCAAAACAAAGGTGATTTGTAAATTACAGGGTCTTGTTCTAGGTGAATAGCACTCGGCACCCGTGAGTGGTGGCAAAGGTTGACTGAGTTATTTGATTTTCAATAGAGCACAAGTGAACAAACTTAAAGTTCAAACGCTTTTATTGGATGTCCATGCCTGTGCTGCCGCAATGCTAAGCCCCCTTTGTATTGTGTCGCTAGCAGTGGCTGAAATTGTCCCTCTTTTGTTGAGCATTTTCAGAAAAACACTTTTTTTCCCACTCATTTAACGGGAGAGTTTATCAGTTGTTTAAGCTCAGCTGTAAACGGGGTTAGTAAAGTGCTACGAGGGATCAAAAAGTGTCGAGTGTGGGTGGGAGATCAAGTAAAAAAAAATGTTTTCTTTATATTATTGCATTCCTAAAGCTGCCAGGAATGGTTTAGCAAGTAAATTAAGTCTAATTAACATCAAAAGTCCTGTCAGTTTTGCTTGTTTTAAATGTGCATGTGTGCAGGTTTTCCAGGGTCACTGATCATTGCTAGATTTCTCCCCTCCAACCTCAAAAATCAACACATGCTTGCATTTCTTTAACTTGCTGCTGCAGTTGGAATACAGAATATAACCTTCCCCACCTCTGACAGACACTCTGCTTGACCGCACCTAAAAATGTTGGTGGTGATAGAGGCTTTCGGTGAAAATGCGATGAGATGTCCTTGTGGGTTTCTGCTGACTGCTAAAGGTTAAGGTCAGTCTGAGAAGGCTTGAGGTGAGGCCTCAAAGCCTGAGTGTAATGGGGAGGGGTTTCGTTGGGCTATAGTATCCCCTGCTGAGGACCACAGTGGGTGAAGGGCTCTGAATAGCAGGAGCACGTCCTGTTCTCTCCAAATAACCCCAGCTTCTACAAGATGAAAGCAGGGGGATGATGGAAGAGATGTGGTGCAAGGGGGAGAGTGGAGCTTCAGAAGAATCGATAACAGTATATTTCTGACTGTAGTGCTATGCCTTTTGTTTTACTTTTGACAGTCTGGCATGGCCACACACGTGCAAACCTTTCCCTTTCTCTGTTACACACCGTAATGCGTAGTTGTTCCCTTTCATCTCTTCCCCCAGTCATATCGTATATCCCTTGTCATTTCTATCCTCTGATTTCCTTATGCCTCCAGCTATTATGGAAAGGATTTTATCAAATCCAGTCTTATCCTCAGTTTTTATTTCAGCTCTTTCTCATCATTATACATAACCTGCGTTGCTTCCCAGTTACCACCTTGTCAGAAAGATGGGACTGATCTCAAGAGACTAGAACGGACATTTTGTTCCCTGTCAGGCTTTTAAAATAGGAGCCGGGGAGGATGCCAACTGGAAAAAAATGTTCAAATTTCTCTTCACAAGTTCATCAGAATTATGAAGATAGCTTGGAGGCTGTTTTCAAAAAATTCAGCCTGTCCATAGTTGTCATTGTCATATGAATGACCTGGCGCGTGTAGATTTCACTGTGTTCTCTCTGTAAAGTACTCTGTGAATACTTCCTTACTAATGATTCATTGTGAGTAATCATGCGTACAGTAGCACAATAGTGATTGATTTAAGGACAGTAGAGGTCTAAATTGCCATGTAGCAGCCCCACCATAAGCACCAGGCAGGCCTTGTCCACCCTCATGCCAATCATCATTTATGGATTCCACTAGCTTTCCACTGTTTTGGTCCCCCCCTCCCTCCTCGCCTGCATTTCTCCAGGTGTCCCAACCTTAACAGCAGCCTGCAAACATATCAGGATGTGTGACCTCTACGTGATGACATTATTGGATATAATCAGTGTGAGGCACAGGTATATATACACACAGGGTGTACTGTATCTCCAGGGTTTTAAAGTTAATGACTTGGCTGATAGGTGTAATTTATTTGTTGTACAATAAAGCTCATTTATCATGTTTAGAGGCGTCTCCCGACATGCACCATAATGCATTTGTCAGACTAAGTAAAAATGTACACAGTAAGCTGTCTCCACTGTGGATTTCAGGAAAGACCCCAATGACTGGTTTGTTATTAACAAGACACATGCATGGCAATATATCTGATCGGATCCAGCGGGGAGTACCAGTTATTAAAGTCCACTGCAATATGAATTTCTTTGTTGCTGTACTTCAGAGTGGTAGTTTAAAAGGAGGGGTTAATTAGCTTTCTTAGAAGAAGCAGGGGATGATCTGACACCCAGTTTATAAGATTCACTTGGCATTGATTAAGTTAACTCAGGCATTCAGCTGCAGTTAGACTCACCACCCTTATCCCTGATGAAATTTCCAGGCTTATAAGATTAAGACTACATCATTGTAACAATTGCTTAAAGGCAAAACTACTTAAAGATAAAAACAAAAATGTAGAAAACTTATTTCCAGATATATTTCAGGGGGGGGGGAAGCTGTACATTTTAGCTAATGCAATGGTCCCTGTTAGTTAAATCCTCTGAGCAGTAGCCTGCAGAGCTTGTTAACCTCATCTCTGCATTGTCAGGTTCAAGTTTTCATCTGCCTGCATTCCTTTTCAGAAGGACTTATGTCTCATATTTGCTCTTGCAGCTGTACAAAACCATTTTTTGTGTGCGTTCTAACTCACACTACACATTTTAATTGACCACAATCTGTGACTTTTATGCACAAAGCGGACAGATCAATTAGCCAGTTACAAAGCGGGTTTGTGTCACAGCAATCTCAAGAATACAGTCTTGGCCATAAGAACTACAACACTACCAAGAACAATATTAATACAAGCTTGCTAGAATTTGTGACAGATGTTTTGAGAACTGTCCCGAGGGAAAATCCGGCTGTGAAACTGCTCAGACAGCCAGCCAGAATTAGCCAAAAATCAATGCAATCATGCGTGAGCCAAATAGTTGATCATTCAGGCAACTAATCTGGTGTTGTGACTCCTGAATATTCTCAAATTAGTTAGAGGGCAACTAGTTTGGAGCTAAAATACGACCTAATGTGTACAGTGTCTGCCCAGCCTAAGCCGTACTTGGCAGCTGTGCTAACATTGGCATTAGGCCTGAAATTCACACAATAATGGGCATTTCAGATTTTGAGGAAGCTCATAGTGAGGAGCAGAACAAAGACAAGTCCTGCAAGTGAAATGTTTACCTGTGAACAATAGAGTTGCCATGGTAGTACACATGTTAACACACTAATATTAAGCATGCACACATGCATGTTGACCTGGTAATGCTTGGTTTTAGCATGTTAACACAATGATATAGTTAGGACAGTGACTAAGATTTAGAAAACGGAACACGTCTGGCATACCAAAGAAGCATACATAGAAAGAGAGTCTCTTAAAAAATGGAGAGACAGGATGGCATCTTTATTCTACACATGTACCAGATCTACATCTTCTTTCCCTGTTGGGTAGCTCATATTTCCATGCTATTACATACTGCTCACACTTCTGCTTGCAGTTGCAGAGACTCATTGGAAGAGAATGATTGAGAGATGAGATTGTAAGATGAAGAGACCGGAATAGAATATAGGGTGAGAAACAAAGTCAAAAAATATGGTGAAAATTGGAGGGACACAAACAGGAAGTCCACAAGGCCGCATTCATATTTTGCGTCCCCTCATTCACATCGGAGTTGTAAGGAACACGCATTAAATATAACCCAGGAAAAAAAGAGGGAATAAAACTGTATGTAAATAACACAAGGAAATAAACAGTGTTTTCCAGTGGCACAGAATCCCTGCTTTATCACCCTTGTGGAAAATGTCAAATATAATTTATTCTGCGGCTGCCAGGTAGCTTGGGGAAGCTTTGCTGCCTAATATTTAAAACCTATCGCAGCTGAGCAGATGTTTGCTCAGGGAAACAGCACAGTAAATAGTGTTTGTTTAAAGGCCTAGTACATGGAGCGACAAGCACAAACAGATGGTAATAGTCTTGGAATTGCCTAAATGTACACCTAAAACTGACATCATAATAAAGTGCTTGTCTGGGGTGCGGTTGTTGTGCTTCACAATTTAGCCGGCTAATGCCTTTGTTAGTGATTTGAAATGTCTGTTGACTGACCTCATCTGGCTGTCCAGGTTCAGCTCAGTTCTTTTTGTCTGTGCTATTCAAGGACAACATGTGCTTTGTAATTCAGACTTTCAGTCCCTCTTATTCAGTCCCACTTGTTTAGTAAAAGTATTTTGGCCTTGAAAGAACTACAATTTTTCAAACAAGCTTCTCCAAAATGACAAAATGTTAGTCATTTACAGAGAATTTAGGGGGGGAAACATTTTGATCTACCACTGAAATAGCCTGAAACTGTCAGTATACAAAACATTCCCTCTCATTTAATTTCATATAAAACAAACCAAGGGTTTTTGAATTTAACCAGTATGTGCTTAAATGTTGTATTACAGTTTACAGTCTTATTAGAATATGCTCAAGGAAAAATTTATTTCTCATATCCTGGTCTTTATAGCTGACTGTCCATACTGTTATTGCAAGTTGCAAGACCAGATTTCAGGCAACGGGGATGTTTAACCTAAACTACCCAGCTTATTGGTGATGCAGGTGTGTGTACACGCTGTATGTACACTGTGTTTCGGTGTGTGATGTATGTCAACTAACGCTAACATCTCAAAATGAGAAGAAGACTGGAGATGTGCTCTCACCATGACCAATAATGTCAATAAGCTGCATCTACAAAACCCATTGAATCAAACAACATGAGTGGTAAATCAGTAGAATTGGGTGATATAGTTTATATTCAAATTGTTGGTTGATATTTATATGACAAGGAACTTATGTGACCATTGATGGTAAAGTGTAGTTGATTAACCACTGTCAATAATTTAAAATATTAAATTATGGTAACCAATAATTGCAAAAAACGAGGAATACGTGTCAGAATAAATACACCTCGTTGCAATCCAAAGAATAAACGAGGCGCCACTCCCTGACTCTGCTAACTGTAGCCAGAAATTTGGACCATAACAGTTTCAACAAAAACCAAACTACAACTTTCATGAAGGTAGGAGTTATTGCAGGGCTGGTGTATGAGGAAACATCAGTTTTAGCAACGTATTTTAGCCAAATTGGCAACTGAGTTTATGTGCAGCCCTTAACTGAGCCAACATTAGCTGGCACTGTAGAGTTCCATCTAACCCTTCCTGATTGCCACATGCCCCCATTGCCAAACTCTTAGCCAGACCACCTGTCGTCACATTCACCTTCATAAGCCACTCCCACCTGAGCCCTCGCCTCCGAGACCGCCTTGAAGGTAAAGTGCCGTAGCCTCTGGCATTCATACTACACACCAGTTATAGGGGACTTTATCATGTGTTGTTCTTTTTTATCCCAAACATGAGAGTCGGGTTGATGTCAAGACAGGTGTCAGTTGGCTACGTGTCCAAACTGGAAGGGCACTCAGAGAGCACATCCGCTGCTGAGGCCAAAACCCTTTTCTTGCAGTTTTAATGAAAGTGATTGGGATCTGCACCCAGACTAATAGGTTCTTCCTGTGTCCATTCTGTACCTCTTCACCAAGTTTCATGGCTTTTGGGTAATCTTGCTGATAGACAAGACAGACAGACAGACAGCACTGATCACATAGCTCCCTCTCGATGCTTACGCTAGTGAATACGACCTGTTAAATGTCTTTGGCATTAATGGTTTACATTTGTGAAATGGCAAACTTTTTTTTTCCTCTTTGGGATCCACATTATTTCATTTTATATCATCTAAGAAAAACAAAGCTTTTCTCCGTTATTCGGTCATCCTATTTCCAATCCAACAGTTTAGTCGTCTGTGTGTTTAATGAACCTCTTGGAGTCATCCGTTTGGCTAAACGGACTTGTAGTCTTGTTAATTACAGCTGAGTTGGTTTTTCTCAGACAAGGTGTAACGAACCGATACCAATAGGAGAAATAGGGATGTTGCATCAGGAAAAGCGATAACATGAGACAACAAAATTATACCAACATATCAGTAGAATACAACTAATTATCACAAAGGACAGTTTTTGCCATACGAGTTAAAATAATGAGGTGATAAAAAATATGAAGTGCAACAACAGAGGACTGGTGTCAGCAGGAAAAAGATGCAAACAAGAATAAAATACTATCATCTTTGACATTCACATGTATGGTCGAAACTGTTGCAGACTACAGGCCAACGTGAACATACTTTTGGACTCAGTAAGCCAATTTAAAGCTGCTTTCACCTCTGTTTCTCTACTGCCAAGTCAAATATCTGGCTCATTAGGTGTTAAATTCTCCATGATGTTCACCAGAACTAAAACAGTTACATGACGGAACAGATGATAATTAAATAAAAGACGCTATGCATTATATTCAGGTGATAATTCACCTGAATATGTCGATCATGTGGTCCCCTTTCACACTGTCTGTGTTTTCATCTTGTCATTTGATACACTGCTACTTTCAAATCCATGATTATAGCAGCCTTACAGTCCTTACATTAATTATCTAAAAAGAAAAAATACATTTTAAAGAAAAGAATAATCCCTGCACACCACCAAAGTTAAACAGGTATCATAAGTGTCTCAGAAAGGTAATACAATTATTTCATCTGTTCCTGGTGCTAAATCTGCTTCCCCTTTTTTCTTCAAACCCAAGAAAATTATGCAAGGAAGGGAGCCCTGTGTTTGTTTTGGGGTTTTTTTCATCTTAGTAGCAATTCAGTAAGCCCGCAGGCATGATTTACTGAACCAACAGGGAAAAACAAAGTGCCTGTAGCTCAGACTCCTTAATTAGAAACATCAGAAGAAAGAAAAGTTGTTGCTGTTGTGAATGAGCTGTACAGATGGCTGTGGGTGGGGTATACATCTTTATTAAGCCGCAGCGATGAAAAAAAAACAAAACATTTGTTCCATACTCATTACACAAGATTGTGTTCATTTTCTGGCTAATTGCATAAATGCACAGCCCAGATATCTGACAACAATATGCAAATACTGTTGAACCACTTGTATGTTTTACACATCCATTGCAGTATTTATCGCTCATTCTGTAAAAAAAAAAAAAAAGAAAAATTGTCAGTCCATCCTGTGTTGAATTAAATAATGCATCTGATAATACATGAAGAAGCACTGAAATATTACATATTTTGAAAAGTATCCTCAAGGTTGACTTTATGATGAAATTTTCAGAAACTATTTTTTATGCATTTTGACCTCTGTATAAGAAACTCCCATGGCAATAGCTTGCATTCATGGCTGATAAAATCGTACTTTCTTTTTTAAGTATTTCTTGTGGCATCAGTGAACCCATAGGGCAGTTGTGTTTTTTTAACACGTTCTTTTGAGTTTGTTGCTTTGGTTCTATTAAAATGCATTGTATGAATAAGAATTTTAAGAAGTAGGAATATTTATTTTTTTCCTGAAATCACCATTGTTTGTGCACCTCAAGCTCCAATTTCTTTGTCTAAATGTGGTGCTTTTCTCATTAGTTTTGTCCCTCATAAAAAAAAAAAAAAAACAACGCGAAAACTTGTAGTGTAATCATTTAATTAGATTCCATCTTTGTCTCCAGACTTTAATTAAGGTATCTCATTAAAGAACCTCATCTATGTTTTGCTGAATTTTTGTTTGGGTGGCTTGTGGAGTGCAAGAGTTGTGTCCTAAACAATCCTGTTGATAAGCCTTGGCTGTTAACACTCGAATATATCCTGAATTTGTTTGCCTATAAGATTTTCTCATTAACTTGTTCAAGTGTTTTGTTTCTCTCTAATTACTGCATATTTTATATTTTCACTCAAACTAAATTTATGCTCGATTACTGTACTTTCTCTAAAAAAAAAAATCTGATTTGTCATACCTTGCCCCACATTTATACGATAGGGACACACAGTAGAGAGACAGCACGGTGACGACACACAGCGATTACACAGTTAGCCTTTCCCGCTGTGCTGCTTCTGCTGGTATCGGTCGTGGATGAGCATGGAAATGTGTAAAAATAAAATGTACAAATTTCTGTCTGTCTGAGGGTATCATTGTTCTTAGCACTTCTCCACAGCATTGTTTTAGGGAATAATGAGTGTTACCATGGCAATGACTTGTCACCCATTTATTCTGGATGATGTTTTGATGTTTCCTATGAAGTCACCAAATAACATGAACACAAGAGCAACAACAACAGCCCTGTGATACAATTTTTCTCCTGTAAATGAGGAATTTCGGTCAGTCAGCTATGTTTAACAAACCTGGTGACTAAATGTACATAACATGTCTTGGGCTGAGTGGTATCTCTTCTTTATGTCAAATGATTTTTAGTTTCGCCTGAGGCAGCAGTAATGCATACTTTAAATTAAAGTAGCATCAGCCTAACTCATTAGTTGTTTTTGCATATACTCATTATTCCTTTACCATCAGCTGTCAAAAAGTAATGGATTACATAGATGTTAATAGTAGATGAACTGTATTGGTAAATTCATGGGTAGAATTCATTACATTTTTCTCCATTCAAAGCATTTTTATTTTTTTTTTGGACATAGTATTGAAGACTGTATGTTAAGATGTGTACCACAATCAATTCCATGCTGGTTTCATTTCAGCTTCCTTTGTTGCATGTCCTGGCTCTCCTTCCCTTTTCCTGCAAAACTATCTGTATCTTTTCTGTCTTTTATTAAAGATAAAAAGCCTCTTCTTTACACACTGGGTGGCTGCTGTTGAAATAGGCATGCATTAAAGTACTTTTTTCATAGCCGTTAAATAGCATGCATCCGCTGTCCCATACAGAAATAAAACTGTCTGTGCCAAATTTCATGCTTAGTTATAATTTAATTAGTGAGGATAATCTCCTATTATATAACAAGGAAATTAAATTGGCTAAGTTAAATTAGCCACAGTGGTGATGAAATGCGGTAAATTTTAGGTGTCTAGGGGATCTTTCTTTATTTTCTTCGATACTCAAAAGACAGATAGCAGGAGAACAGGCAGAGAGCTTCATCTTGTGGGTTTGGCTGTTTATAGTCAATGTCTGCTCCCACTGGTTGGAAAAGTAACTTTTATCACAAAACTGACTGATATAGGGCCAAATTAAGTTACGATTTAAGACTGTTGCCCTAAAAAAGGGGGAATAATTAAATTTTAATGCATTTCAAGTCATCATGACAAAGCATTCAAGGTGCTCAGAATTTCATTAGTTTGTCCACATGGGTACAGTCAAGAAGGCCTTAGTTTTGCCATCGCCTCACTCTGACTGATCCCTGCGCTCCAGGATGAGGCCAATTACGCTCAACCTGCTGCATCACAAATACCACATCTCTCCTTTCCCATCCTCCATCTCTTTGTGGACTCCTGAAGTGGGATGGCACTCCTCTCGAGTGATACAACAGTAGCTCCTTGGGTCTCTTGAGCCTTTCTGGCAGCCTACTTTCTCATGTAACCTACTTAGGAGGCTTTTTAAAAAGATCCCAAAGAAAGCTTTTTCATTTCTGTTCTCATCTCACGCTCTCTAATGGAGCCAGATGGAGAGACAGCTGATTGGAGGTTGAATGTGAGAAGGGATACACCATAAGTAAAGGTGGACACGTGGGAAGGTGGTTTGTAGAAATGTGTGACTGGAGAGTAGAAAAGTAAACGCGAGCAGCAGCAGCTTGCCACTATGAAGTTTGTCAGCCAAGCAGAGGTAAAATGAGGTGTAAAAGTAAATAGAATTTGGGGAAAATTTGCTTTGTGGAACATGAACGGAGTGCAGATGCTACCTCGTTTCAATGATCAGTAATAGTAATACAAATTTACACCTCTGCAGCCAGTTTTCACAGTGTTGATTTCAACGCTCTTTTTGCTCGCTGACCCAGATGTCACCTTTGTGAAACCACTTGCTGTCACTACATCTTGGCAGTTGAACACATATTCCTGCTGCATCGTTGTGGCTTTTTAATCAGGCAACAATTTTGTTCACATCTCATATTGACTTTTTTTTTTTGCTCTTTTATTACCTGCCATTTTAAACTTTTATCCAATTCAGGCAAACAAACAAGAAATGTTACAACCTTCTTTCTTTAATTTTCCATTTAGGTTTGTTGATATGTTGAGAATTCTTTATTTTGAAGATAAATGTCCTTAGACAGATGTTTGGAAAGTCTTGTCCAGAAGGGTGGCTATAATCCAGTAAACCACTTGGCATACTTACTCACTAGCGATCAGTTGCGTCTGGTTGACCATCTGTGTGGATAGCAGGTCCCCACTCTCTGACTTCATCATCAAAATTTTTCATTTTTCCTGCCAATACCTTCCCTTTAAGTTGTGTGGGTTGTGCATGTCTTATCTGAGATTGGATGTTATTTTAAAGAGTATAATGAGAACCTGTTTAACAGGTGAGTGGATGGTTGTTAGTTTGAATCTCAAAACTCACTTAAAAAAGGTTGAATTTATTAATTAATTAATAACCCATTTTCATTGCTTGAGAGGTACTAAAGATTTAACCTTGAGGCACTGAATCCACAGATGCTTTACTGGAGCTGATTGTGGCCAACCCTTCAACCTCTACACAAACCAAAACAAAAAGCAAAAAACAATTGACGGGGACATACTGTCCACACGAACAATATGTATGTGTGTGTATATATAAATATATAGCCTGAAAAAAAATAAATAAATAAAATAAGGTGAAAATCTGGCAGCAAGGGTGCCAGAAAAAATACAGTAAAATGATGAGTTGCTATAATGATTTCAAAAATGTTAAAAAAATAAA